>NC_056522.1:338481897-338490210 GCF_019175285.1 Sceloporus undulatus
ACTTTCTGACAGTAAGGGCTATTCGACAATGGAACAAACTCCCTTGGAGTGCAGTGGAATCTCCTTCCATGGAGGTCTTCAAACAAAGGCTGGATGGCCATCTGTAGGGGATGCTTTGATTGGGATTTCCTGCATGGCAGGGGGTTGGATTGGATGGGTCTTGTGGTCTCCAGCTCTATAATTGTATGATTCTATGAAATCCCAGAATGCAACAGGAGGCAGCCATAGTAGTTAAAGTGGAACAGCAGCACTTTATGAACGTATCTAGATAGCCTACAGTGCCTGGTATTCATTGGCAGCCTCCCAACCAAGTACTAACCAGGGCTGACCCTTAGCTTCTATGATCAGATAGAGTCTGGTGCCTTGGGGATATTTAATTGTTGTTGTTGTTGTTGTTGTTAACTGCCTTCAATCTTGACCCATGTTGACCCTGTGGATTAAACATCCCCAAGACTCCTCCACTGTTCTACTTAGTATTTAGGTACTACATTTTCATGTCTGGCGCACACTGGTGTACACGGGTGAATGTTGTTCATGCCAGTGAGAAAATGGAATAGAGCCATTTAAAAAATGACTATACATTCAATTCAATGTTAGTTTTATGCTGACATTACAAACCTTTTAAAAGTAAAAACGATTTAAACTTTGCATGTGCAAGTGCCATAAACAGGAACAACAGATGCAGGCTATGAAACACACACATACACACACACACACACACACACACACACACACACACAATTTCTGTATCAGAAAAACTGCCACAGTACAAGAGAGCATGAGGGAGCATGGGGTTATCAGAATATCCATTGTTGGGGTTTGTGAACACAACAGACCCAACAGAGCTGGTTATTACAACATCGCACTGGGGAAAAACCAGGATTTAAGACGGGATTAAAAAGGCATTTTCCCAGCAAAGTTGTGAGATTTTGGCAAAGATTTTCAGATGCATTGCAATTAGAGAGGACTTATCCTGGGAAGAAACAGGAATGCTCAAGCAACAAACCATTCACAAGGAAATCCTGTAAATGCTTTGTTGCTGGAGCATTCCTGTTTCTTCCTGGGATAAGCCCTCTCTAATCGTGTGATCTTGCAATTTTGCCAAGGAAAAAACCTTTTTCATTTTCCCCAGTGTGATAAGGTCCAAAGTGTGCTCTCAATTTCTTTGTTTCAGGTTTGTGATAGAAAAATACTCAGACAGTTTATTTCCTCATCATGTTTTAACTCTTGGCTCTGGCAGCAAGAGGTGACTGCTGTAGTTCTAGATAGTTGATAAGCACTTATTAGAAGCAACTGTATTTAGGTGACAACTATAGTGCAACAAACTCCAGTATCAGTCACTGCCAAATAAAATCAAATGCCCTCAGAGAGTTCACATGGTTCAAACTGGCTTGGAATCTACCACAAAACATACTGGATGCTCTTGAGCAATTCTTCTATCAATTTCCCTCACTTGGGTGTTGTAGGATGAAACTGGGGTATAAATTCCCTAGAATACCCAGAAATCCACTCCTGAGTACATTATTTTACAGTATTATTTTGTTCTGCACACAAGATCTTGTTTCCTCCTGTGATGAGGGGAAGCAGGGTGTGTTTTGGAGTTACAGAGCTTGTAAGCATGTAACACGAGTGTTTCTCTAGACACAATTCAATACACATTTGCTTGGGTACATCACACTCCCTCAGCATCGGGGAATGTCAATGACCAACCCCCTCTGAACAAAACTTGCCAAGAAAGAGGGGGTTGGTCACCTTAGGGTTGCCATAAGTTTTTAAAAAGTGATTTAGAGACACACGACAACAACAACTCCCTACTAAATCCCATGAGCAAACATGCTTGAAGAGTGTTCATGTTTTCCACCAGGCCAGACTAGCTCTCCCTTTTTGGGGCTTGTTGGAGGTGGGCAATGTCAACAGGAATGTTGGCCACTACAGCCAATAATTGTGGGAGGCAGAGTGTTGGCCACCCCAGCTGAGAGTTGTGTGTATGTATAGGACAGATGAGGCAACACCTTTCCACGAGCACAGTGGCCACCACAGCCAAGAAGTGTGTGTAGGTTTGTGTGTGAAAGAGAGAGGTGAGGGCAACACCCCTCCACAGGCAGGTTGGCGACCCACCACAGCCAAGAGTTGTGTCTGTGTGTGAGAGAGAAAGATGAGAGTAGCACTTCTCCATAGGCGTGCTGGCCACCACAGCCAAGAGTTGTGTGAGAGAGAGAAAGAGTGAGGTGAGGATGGAGTCTGTCACCGTCCAGGGAAAAGGGACACTTCATGGTAGGCCAGGCACCTTTGTGGGGACACTTTCCGGTGGGAATTTCCTCTGGCCTACCCCAAAGTGCCCCCTTTCCCCTGGAGGGTGACAGCTTCGGCCACCACTACCTTCCCCTTTCCCTCCCTCTGGGCTGCGGACGGTGGCCAACATCCCTGTGGAAACTGCCCTCCTGAGTCCTGGCTAGGGGCGAGGAGGACCCTTGGGGTGCCCAAGTGTGGCCAACCCACGCATACTCCCTGCGCCCTTGTCTCAGTCTGTCCCACAGTCAGGGTGATCAGAACTCCTCCTTTTCCAGGACGTGTGTCCACCATTTCCACCTTCTGTGGAAGAAGAATTCCAAAACGCCTTTGGAGCATGAGCAGGAAGCATGAATTTACATTCTACTTTCAGAATGTCCTCCCTTTGGCGGCGCCTTTGGGCATCTGGTGGTTGCCCTGGTGCCAGGGAACCAAAGGAGACGTGGGTCCCCCTATATGCCCCCAAACTTCATCCAAAGTGGAACACCACAAAGGCACCCTCTCTGCCTGCCTGCCTGCCTCCATCCCATCCCATCCCATCCCATGCCTTAAGCCAGGCTGCTCTTACCCCCAAAATTCCCTATCCCGACCCTTCGTTTTGTGGAAGAAGGCAAAACTTGGAAGGGTCTTCCCCTCCCTCACTGAAGGGTCCTGGAGAGAGCAAGGGAAAGGCAAGAAGAGGGGAAGGAAAGAGGCGATCGCTGCCTCCTGCCTTACCTGAGCTGAGGACGAGGGGCTGCCTCACCCACCGCGTTGGATCCAGGTGGGCTGGCGGAAGCAAAGGGGCTGGGGCATGATCCCGGGGTCTTTTGCCACCTGCCAGATAGGAGAGGAGAGCAGAGGCAGAAGAGATGGAGGAGATGCGGCTGAGCCTGGCAGACAGGGAGGGAGAGAGGATGCGTTTTTATGCACAGCCCTCCGGCTGCAGCCAAGGCTCCTTCCAGCCAGAGATTCCCGCTGCTCCCTCTTTCTCTCTGCACCGCTAAACGCCAGCTTATCCTCTCCTCCTTCGCCTCCTCCTCCTCCTCCTCCCCCATGCCCTGCCCCATTCAAAGCCCCTTTGCACCGTCCCCAGCCAGCCAGCCTCCCATCTCCAGGGTCCCAAGGAGGGTAGTTTCTTCCACATCCCCAGAGCCTACCAGAGAGCAGGAGATTGGATCAGCGGAGAGATTTTGTTCCTTCCTCGCTTCTTCTTTTCCTCCGCTTTTCTTATTTTTAAAAAAGGGAGAGATTGTTGAGCGCTGTGTCTGTTTATTCTCAGAAGTCAAGTCTCCAAGGCTTTTTCTTATTTTGTTGCTCCCGGCAAACTCAGCAGAGGCTTGAAATGTTTCCGATTTGCAGCCTGTCTGAATCATTTATCGCATGTATTTGTTTATTTAAGGCGAAATTAAGTTTTAAAAAGGCTAGCCGATTTACATCAGAGGATGCATTTCTTTTTAAGAGTCCAGGGAGACTATTCAAATCGTTGCTAAAGCGGAGGGATGCGTTTTCTTGATGGAATTGCCTGCTTTCTCTCACACCCCCTTTCAATAGGCTTTTTTTTTAAAAAAAGGTTTTTCCAGCATATGCAAAATATTTGAGTGTGGAAGATTCAAAAAACAAGATGACTGAATGTCATCTCGATGCCTGTCAACCCACCTGGGAGTAAACCTTAAAGGTAGAGATGCATAAACTTGCAGGGAGTGAATCTTTTGTGAAGTCAGTGCCAATGGGACTTACTTCTGAGTAAACACAGGTAAGATTGCTGGGCTGCCTTAAAAAATCATTCTTCATTGGTGCTCTGCCCTCATGGTGCACAAAGATATTGGTCTCTTTTTCAACAGTGAATACAATTTCCAGTCATTCCTATGCCCTGAAGTTTATGCCCAAACCGCTTTTGAAGATAGTTTTTTGTGGGTTTTTCGGGCTATGTGGCCATGTTCTACAAGAGTTTATCCCTGATGTTTCACCAGCATCTGCTTTTGAAGACTTTTTTTCTCTCCCAAACCCCAGGGAAGGCTCCATCTGGAAGGAGACAGGAGAGTGAGTGTTGATCAGATTTTTTGATTTCTTGGAAACAGCTCACTGGATCGCTCTGGGACAGCTATGTCTTTGCCAAGCATCCCTTAGAAGCATCTCATCTAGTGTTAGAGAAGGGTAGGGCTGGCAGCTGTGTATGTGTGAGAGAGACAGAAAGAGAGAGAGAGAGAGAGAGAGAGATGGATGGATAATTCACCCCCTCCCCCAATTGTCATCCAGTAGAAATAAAGAGCTGCCTACACTTGCCTCTCTTCCCTTTTAGCGCTTTCTTTTTTAAAGTCTATGTAGAAATATCTTATTCTCCCCATGGTACTGAACAATTGCATACCTTTCCCCCCTCTTATTTGAGAAAAGAGGCTCCATAAAAGAAAAAGATGCCCAGGGGATCTTATGTACACAGAGGAAAGACTGAGCTAGTGTATCTGAAACAGACAAACAAGAGGACTGTCTTGTTGGATCAAACCAAGAGTCATCTCACTTCTGTCTGCCAACAGTCAGACATCCCTGGGAAGCCACCCCAAAATTGTGATGATACCAGTAGTGACTAGCAGGCATATGTTTCCAAAGAGGCTGTGTTATATTCAGGGAGGGTGGATCCATCAATAGCTAGTCTCCCCTAAGGAGAATAAGATATTTGGACCTCTTCCTTTAGAGGCAGTGGGCATCTTTGGTTGCAAAATGCTGGGGGCAGAAGCAGATCATGAGGTGACAAGTGACCTCTTTACTGGTTCTGGTGAGCAGATGTTGCTGGGAAGCATAGAGTTTCCATCTGGAAAAGGAAGAGAGCTCAGAGGTAAGAAGCATATACCTTTTGTGTAGAAGGTTGCTCCCAGATTCCCAGCTTCAGCCCCTTGCTAGCATCTCTAAAGAAAAGGTATCAGGTAAGGAGGAATAACCCCTCTGAGACCTTGGAGAACCACTACTAGTATGGCCCAGTGAACTGGTTCCATATAAACACCTGATTTCACATGTTTTTATTTCATTTGTTTGATATATTTCTATCCTGCCTTTTCTCAGAAGGGATCAAAACACTGGTCTGTCTCTACAGCTGTATCCTCCAGACAACCCTATGAGGTAGGTTAGGCTGAGAGAGAGTGTGACTGGTCTAAGGTCACCCAGTGAGCTTCAGGTCTAACTGGAGATCTGCACCCAAGACCCTTCTGTCCTACTCTAGCACTATAATCCAGAGGTGGGAATATAACTAACTAACTAACTAAATAAATAAAACATTCAAACTGTGGTCGTTTCTGCAGTCCAGGATGCAATCCACTTCTGCCACTGATGAATTTCAGTGTGGTGGATTGGTAGCAATCTTTTTCACCCCATTTCCACACTAAACTAAGGCTTTCTGGAAGTATGATTTAGAGCAGTGGTTCCCAACCTGTGGGTCGGGACCCCTTTGGGGGTCGAATGACCCTTTCACAGGGGTCACCTAAGACCATTGGAAAACACATATTTGCATGTAGCAATAAATTGTATGGTTGGGGGTCGCCACAACATGAGGAACTGTATTAAAGGGTCGCGGCATTAGAAAGGTTGGGAACCACTGATTTAGAGAAACCAAAAGTGGAAGTTCTCCATCATTGGTTGTTGCTGCTACTCCACCAAGTTTTAGTGGCACCTCACAGGGTGACACTTTGCCTTGCAACAGGCTGTAGTCTGTGTTAATTTTTGGAGAGGCTAAACTTCACTTTCAGATTAAAGCTGCCAACCTTGACTTTAATTACGACTCCAGGTAAAGTGCCTGTTGGACTTCTCTTTTGCAAATTAAATGTAACTTTTTCTTAATTACTTGCTCTCAATTACTTGCTCTCAATATCATGGCAACTTATGGGAATGGGATTTGTACATTCATTATATATCATGTGAAGAAGCCTTTCTTTGGCTGGATCTTTACTGCAGAAATAATGCAGTTTGTCACCACTTTTACTGCTATGGCTCCATCAGTAGAATCCTGATATTTTTGGTGTTGTTAGATGCTTAGCCTTCTCTGTCAGACAGTTCTGGTGTCACAAACTACAAATCCCAGAATTCCATAGTATTGAGCCATGGTACTTAAAGCAGTGGCAAACTGCATTATTTCTGCAATGCAGACCAGCCCCCTCCCTCTCTTTTTCTCTCTCCCTTAACAGCTGATCAGCTTTCTTAGGTGATTCCAAGTTCTATCATTATAAGAGGCAGGGAAAATGTTTCCCTGTTTACACTCTGAATTCTCTTCATTCATAATTTTAATTCTAATACTTGGAAGCCACATGTGGACTGTGCTGATCCACATAGCAGATTGGCAATTAGTATGATCAGCCTGGGTTCAAAATAGCCAGGGTTCTAGAAAAATCCCAACTCTAGAGGTTGCTCTCTCCTTCTGGTGCAGCATTATTGTGATGAATCATCCATAGTTGTAGCATTTCACCAGGATAGGACTTTGGGGCAGATATCTGGAGTCCTATCGAACAGAACATGTAGGGGAGCTCCTAAATCCAATAGGATTCCCAACTACACTCTTAGCACAAAGTAGAATTCAAAACTTATAGCAGCATAATAAATCCTAACAAATTTATTGTGGCATGAACCTTCTTAGGCAAGAGGGCCTACTTCCTCAAATGCATGACAGTGGCTGTCTCCTTTCAAGTGCCACAGGATTCTTGGCTCTTTTTAGTACAACAGACTAACAGCTATAAAGGTAAGGGGTAAAGGTAGTCCCTTAACATGAATGTCTAGTCGTAACTAACTGTAGGGAGTGGTGCTCATTGCTGTTTCTAAGCTGAAGAGCCAGCATTGTCTGAAGACAACTCCAGTGGTCATGTGGCCAGCATGACTGCACCAAACGCTGTTACCTTCCCATAGAAGTGGTACCTATTTATCGACTTGCATTTGCATGCTTTTGAACTGCTAGTTTGGCAGAAGCTGGGACTAGTAACAGGAGCTCACCCCATCATGCAGCACCCAGGACTCAAACTGCCAACCTTCCGATCTTCCGATCATTAGAACTGGCATCTTAGCCACTACGCCACAGCATCCCTCTAACATAGCTATGCTTCCACTAAACTATGAGAAGATTTTGGTCTACTTTGTTCCTCTGAACTCAATTAAGTTCATTGTGAGGTAAATCCATATAATCGACCTGAAAGAAATGCTCCTAGGATTACCCTCATCCACTCATATCCCCAAAGCGGGGAGCAACGTGATGTGGACTCAGCTGTGACCAGGTGTCATCCATTGACTACTTCCCCACATTGTTCTGCTCAAAGCTTAGAATGAACTTGTTACAAGTAACAACATCTTACTTTGGGTAGTAAGATGAGGTCAACTGTGGTGTTTTAGCAAAGGAATGTAACTACTGTAATAGTACTACTGTGGTTTCTTTTAAAAATATAACAAATCACTTTAAACATTAAATGTTTTTGTGGAGTCATTTTATGTGGTTTTTTGCCATTGTGGGCACTTTGTATTTTTAATTTTAGGAATTAATTTAAATGTTTCCAAAGAACTCCCCATCCCGACCTACCCAGATTTTGATCCAGTGGTTTGGGGAAGAAGGCAAAACTTTGAAGGGTCTTCCCCTCCCTCCCTTGAAGGGTCTTGGAGAGCAAGGGGAAAGGCAAGAAGAGGGGAAGGAAAGAGGAGAGCACTGTCTCCAGCCTTACCTGAGCCAAGGCGGAAGCGGATGCCTCACCCACTGCGTTGGATCCAGGTGGGGTGGTAGAGGAAAAGGGGATCAGGTATGTTAGCAACTTACAAAAAAGCAGCATATAACAAGTAATGACTAGGGGAAGGTAACACTTTACAAATAGAATCATAGAGTTGGAAGGGACTGCAAGGGGGCATTTAGTCCAACCTCCTGCCATGCAGAAATACACAACTAAAGTACTCCCAAGAGATGACCACTCAATCTCTGCTATAAAATTTCCAAATGAGAAAATCCATCTTGCCCCAAGGCAATTTATTCCACGGTCAAATAATAATAATAATAATAATAATAATAATAATAATAATAATAATAATAAT
>NC_056522.1:338490220-338536666 GCF_019175285.1 Sceloporus undulatus
TTTATTATATCCCGCCTTTCTCTTAATATAGGGACTCAAGGCGGTGATCTAGGGACTCAAGGGGCAGGATAGGGACTCAAGAACTGTCAAACAGCTCTTATTGTCAAAGCATTCTTCCTAATGTTTAGGTGGAATCTATTTTCTTGTAATTTGAATCCATTGTTTCATGTTCTATTCTCTCATGCTTCAGTTTAAGTACAAATAGATATATGAATATATTGTGAGCCAGTGTGGGGTAGTGGTTTGTGCACTGAATGACAACTGGAGACCAGTATTTGATTCCTGGCTCAGCCATGGAAACCCTCGTCTCGGAGGAAGGCAATGGAAAAACCCCTCTGAAGAAACCCTCATGTTAGGTTCACCTTAGAATTGCCATAAGTCAGAAACAACTTAAAGGCACACATACAACAGATCTCTTGTTTAGAAAGGGTTTATGAGAACCAGCGTGGTGTAATGGTTTGAATGTTGGACGATGACTGGAGATCAGGGTTTGATTTTCAAATTAGCCATGAAACCCACTGTGTGACCTTGGGCAAGTCACATTCTCTCAGCCTCAGGGAAAGGCAATAGCAAACTTCCTCTGAACCAATCTTGCTAAGAAAATCCCATGACAGCTTCCCCTTAGGGTCACCATAAGTAAAAAATGACTTGAAGGCACACAACAACAACAACAACAACAACAACAACAACGATGTTATTGGTGCCTTTAATGATCCAGAAACACTGGATCTCTCTTTAATCCATTCTCTTTAGCTTTCAGAATGATTTAGTTCAGACTAAGGACAGAAAAAGAGAGACCTTTCAGCAATAGGCATGCCCATGGGTGACAATCTGTTTATATATATATATATACACACACACACACACACACACATTTGGATTAGGATTAGGATTTTGGATGATTGAAGGGCTGTTTTATTTCATCCATGTAGATACCACTGGGATATCAACTGCATTGTGCTAGGTACAATGGAGAAACAGAAACAGACAAAGGGGCAGAATCTTTTCAACCCAAGCCTTCGAAGGCAGCTGTCTTTCTAAGGCTAGAAATGAGATAATTTCACAGGGACAAGATAGCAGAGCTATTGGCTTGTACTGTGAATAAGACAAAGAGACTTTCAGGCAATCCAGAATGTTGCAAATGCCTTCTTGTTGCAAGCATGCATGAAGCTCTACTTTGGAGAGCCAGCATGCTGTAGTGGTTTGAACTATGACTATGGGGTCATTCCCACTGGGAAAAGCCTCGAATCCTGATTCGATGTATGTGACCCTAGTTCCCACTGGAAATCAATCCTAATCCTCATTGGATTGATTCCAGTGGAAAAAACGTGGGGCAAACGCCAAAAGCCAGGGTATTTTGGTAGCCAGTTTTTTGTGGTTCTTTTGGCAAAAATCGATTCTGACGCTATTCCTAACAGTGGGAACACCAGATCAGAATCAATTTTTTTAAAGGGGGAGGGACAAATGGCAGGGGAGTGTGTGTCATCCATCCCCAGAGATGTCACACACACCGCCAGTGCCACTTTTATGGGTCTTTAAAAAAAAAAATAAGCGCAAAAGCAATAGATTGACAAAGCAGCTACTTGTAGAAACAAATAGCTGCTAAGCCATTCTAGCAATTTTGCGATTAGTTTTTGCGTTAAAAAAAGTCTCCCTCCATCCTCCTCCTCCTCCCGGCTCCAGTGTCCACGCTCCCTCTACCTGGCCTTGCCTCCATCTTCCTCCTCTCCATTCAGTAGTGATTCAGGCAGGGGGATGGGTGGGTGGGTGGAGGAAGGGACCAGGAGAGCCGGTGGTGGGTGCCGCCTCCTCCTCCTCCTCCTCCTCCTCCTCCTCCTCCTCCTCAAATCTTTGCTGAGCTACCCACCTCCCTTGAGCAAGTCACACTCTCTCAGCCTCAGACTCAACTGGGGAAAGAGCCAAAGCAAGCACGGAAGGGGCCATGGGCAGGCCGGGGGGAAGGAGCATGGAGGTTGGTGAAGGGGCCAAGGCCAGGCCGGGGAGCAGGTGGGGACGAAGGTCTGTGCCAAAAAACAGTGATTCCAAAAGGTCCCCATTCATATGTGGATGAGGAACCTTTTGGAATCGATTTGGCATAGCGGAGCAGAGCCAGATTGAGATTCAGATCTTTCAGTAAGTGGGAATGAGGCCTATGTTTGAGTTTGACTCTAGAGACCAGGGTTTGAACCCTGGCTTGGCAATGTAAACCCACTGGGTGATTTTGGGCATGTCACACTCTCTCAGCCTCAGTGGGTGGTAATAGCAAATTCCTCTGAAGAAAACTTGCCAACAAAACCTCATGACAGGTTCACCTTAGAGTCATTAAAAGTTGGAAATGACTTGAAGGTACACAACTATAACAACAACAACAACAACAAAGGAGAAGGCCAGGATTGAGAGGGAGGAAACATCAAATTTTGGGATTACAATTTCCAGAATCCCCAAGCTATCATGACCGGTTTTGCATGTACTGCCAGGATCTAACTATTTATAGTTGATCTGGCTAATCCAGTAGCCTCATACTTCCTGCCAATTATAGGGGTCCATGTTTCTTCTGCACTTGGCAGGAAATACCTTTAATCTCTCCAGGCCACTAGGATGAAACCTCCCATTTTAGGACCTTATGGCATGGAGAAAAAGACCCAGAATAGATTCGGGATTGCAAATTCAAAAGCGGGTATTATATCACATAAAATTGCTGCCACTGCCACCAGGTGACTACAACCTGGGTCCCACCCATGTTCAACCAGCTGCTTTTCCAAAATGGGAGCTTTCAATTTTTGCAAAGCTGCTGGCTGAACATGTCTGAGACCCGGGTTATAGCTGCCTTGCTGCAGCGGCGACAGTTTTATGTGTGGCAATAGCTTATTTTGAATTTGCAATCCTGAATGTATTTTGGGTCTTTTTCTCCATGCAAAAAGTGGCTCATGAGAAAGAGGGTCAATAAGGCATTGCCAGTCAAAATACTGGTAGGCCCTGGCAAATGTCTGAAGAAGTCATATTTGTGTGTGAGAGACTGTATCTACAAGACATGTGTATAGCAGTTTGATATCATCGTAGCAGTTATGGTTTTCTCTTACAGAATCTTGGATTCTGTTGTCTATAGTACTTTAGAATTGTCTGATAGAGAGCTCTAGTTCTATAGTTCAAATGACTGTCTTGGAGTTCAGTTGCAGAGAATTCTAAGTAGCAATAGCAAATACATTTCTGTACTACTTACCAGTGAACTAAGCACTGCCTAAGTGGTTTATGATGTGTAAGCTTATTGCCCCCAACAAGCTGGGTACTCATTTTAGTGACCTATGGAAAGATGCAAGGCTGAGTGGACCGTGGATTCCCTGGGATCGAACTCACAATCTTGTGGCTGCAGTACAGGTATTTAACCACTGTGCCACCAAGGCTCCTTATAAATACCTCAGTAAAACTACAAATCCCAAGATTCTGGTCATAAACCCTACTTCTAGTTTGCACTATTAGGTTTATCAGCCAATTTGTGCTAAATCAAATAAAACCAAGGGTGTTGGGAGGATGGTCTATTGCCTAAAGCCATTTCAAACAGTGTTTGGGAGACCTTTCACCTAAAATGTTAAAATGGGACTTGAGGAATACAAACAAGGAGGAGCCCAGATGTAACTCAGGGGCTGTGGTTTTCCCATTCTTGAGCTAGGTAGACATTTAAAATAAGGGCCTTCCATGACCCACTAAAAGGAGATCATTTTTGGGCTCAGATTCAGTTGGCCTATAGCCTGCGGCATGGTGTTGTGCCCCTGCTCTCATATCTCTCGTTTGCTCTAGTTATTAAACTGCTCATAGGAAGATTTGGGCTGCCTCAACTAATTAAATGTAAACATGCAGGACCAACAATGGATGAGATCTTGTTCTAAAAGCCAAGAGGTCATTCTTCAATGGCGAGACCTTGCAAAATACTCTGCTCACCTAGAGCAGCTGTAAAGCTACTTTGCTTTGAAAGTGAGTAGCCATAAATTAAAATTGAGCGAGTTCTATATTCATCAAGATCTCATTCCCTAAAGGCACAGGATGCCACAAAATAGATTATTTCCCACCTAGAAGTGCTGCCCTCACACACAGCTTTCTAATTTGCTTAAAAGCATATTTTCAGTGCATTAGTGATAAACTGCTGCAAATGCATTTCAAAGGACTTGGGGTATACAGACACGCGGAAGCTGTCCAAGGCAATCCATTGCCAAAATGGAATTATTCCTGTCCAAAACTGCTAGATTGGCTTTCCTCAATGTGGCTGCAGTTTCCTTCCTGTGGGCCACACAGATTGACTGGATTCAAATCCAAGAGCTGCAATTATCCAGAGTTTGGGTATGCAGAAAGATTAGCCTTCCTAAGCCACAGCAGAGATATCCAAACAGCAGAGTTGTCAGCCTCTGTCCCTGGATTTAGTAGCAATGAGTAACATTCACACTGAAAAAATAAAAGGAGTATATCCATACAACAATTGTATTTTACTCCTTGTTCATGCCTTAGCAGAGCTGGGAAAGTTCCAGGGAAACCTGGTGGGTTTTGTGACACAAGGTTCCTTGTGGGGGGGGGGGGATCATGCATTGGCATGTATGAATGGTGCTTCTTGGTCACATTCTGAGATACTTTACATTTTCTGAGGGCTCAGGACATATACATAAATGCTATATCTTGATACATGAAGTTCATATTGTACAAAGATGGCATTTCCAAGAGGAATGTTGTCAAGACAATTATCACTGCAATTTTGGTTCATGTCTATTGTGTAAAATGTGCCTGTTTTATGATATACTTTCATTTAGTCCATGTTAGCAGTGTGTGGAAAAACAACTTAGAAATAAGGCAGACAGATAAGCAGACAGATAGATTTATAAAAGCAACTGTAGACTGCCCCCCCTCCCATGTGTTGATGGACTGGCTTTGAAGTTTAAAGCTTTCAAAGGAGAAGGGAATAGTACAAGCATCTTCCCACTGTGATATACCTAGAAAGATGAGGTGACCTCAAATGACCCAAGACAAAAATTCAACCTCAGGTGCAGTGAGAAGGAACAAATGAACAAAATAAAGGATGGAAGCATTCCTAATACAAAGAATACAGACAGAGAATAGTCCGCATACAAAGCAACACAGAATCTTTTGCTCTACTGGACCTCATTTCAAATCTGTGAGAATGACTGGATGTGACTCATAAAAAGGGAAGATGTAAGTGCTCCCTTGACTGTACTTTGATGCAGGGAGAACTCTGAGAGGAGCACAGGAAGCTGGCTGAAAAACTCAATCTCATTATCTTAAACACGGCATAATGTACTGTGTTATTATTTGATAGGCTTTATAGATGACACTACCATTCCCATGTTAGTTCCATTTGGGGGAAAGGAGGTTTCTGTTGATATGATAGATGTGAGTTTAAGAAGCAGTGCTTTTGTTCTGCGGTTTTTCTGCAGTGGTGGGAGGTGGCAAGTATTATATTTGAGAGGGAGAGTACTGTTGCCAAAATGTGCTAAGACTGGAATTCTTTTTCTAACAACAAACGTAGCAACAGATAAATACACTATGACAAATTTGTTAACACTGCATTATTGGCAACCAAAAATATAGATCACTTTGAACTGGACACCTGAACTCCTGCCAAGATGTAACAAGTGGACTGACAGCTTAGCTCAGAGATTTAGTGCCAGTGAAGAAAAACACTACAGAAATCACAAATGGTCAAAAGAAAATTGTAAAGGCAATAATTATTTCTCACTGTGTTCCTGAGTTAAGTAGTGTTTTTTTTAAAAGAAAAGAAAACAATGCATAATTACCACTTAAAGATTTACTGAGTTTCTGGATGTAAAGACCTATTAAAATTGTTTGGGCTTTTAATGGCCACAGTCTAGATTTATGTACTAATTCAACCATCCTAATTTTTGGTGGAATAGTTCCCCTCCCATTTAAATTTAAGCATATTTTTAATTCTTATTCAAGGACTCAGGGACTGAAGCTCCAGGAACTCGAATGGTGGGATGCCATCCAAAAATAAATTCATGGAATTTTATACGTCTCTACACAGTTTGACAGAATGAACCAAGTGCTGGACTTTTGACTAGGAAAGCCAGTTCTACCATTAGACAAAGTGAGGTTATCACTTCAGGCAATACGTTGAAGTAGGCTTTGATTCATGAAACTGAATGAGGAACTTAGGGCAAAAGTCTAGAGCCTGAGTTCAAACAAGCCAGCTGACTCTTTCAGTTTGGAAAACAATCTTAATTCTTAATTTTTACCTCTGCTATATTTCCCTATATATTATGATGAGTAATAAAGCAAAGCATCCCAATCACTTTGCAAGATACCATCTCATCAAGCTATTTCAAGCTGCTTCAAGGAACCTTGCAAAGCTTAAGCTGTTAAACCAAAGCAAACTTCTTTGCAAGAGCTCAGATCCTTTCCAATCAGCTGTCAATCCACCTCATACTACTTGGCAAGAGTTCTGGTATAATTTGGTATACCAGCGGTATCCCCTGAATTAAGATCCAATTTTTTACAAGTATTTATATTCTAGCAAACAACACGAGATATATTTGTATTATGTTAAACTCTAATGAATAGCATAATAAAGAACCTTAAACAGGTGAACATAGGAAACCTTTTAGTGTTTCAACTTTCAGCACAGCAGTAGAAAATTACTTCCATTAATATAAATATTGAAATGTCTTGGTTTGTATGTGTTTGGTTTAATTGCATTGTGGTGCAAAAGTAATGGAAGCAGGAGTGTGGAAGTAGGAAGGAATATAAATACCACATTCTTGGATCTTCACCATTGGCAGGAGTGACGATACCGAGTCATTACTGATTAATTAACACAAAATACAACACCTCACCACATTGTTACTATTTATTTATTTATTTATTTATTGCTTAACTCATTCATCCATATTTTTGGGGGGTTGATACTGAAGGATTTTGGACACTGCTATGCATAGGGAACCAGTGGTGAATTTGTGAAAAATCCAGTTGAAAGCATTGGTTATGCTGTTTGCTATATAGTGTTAATCAAGTCACGATCTCTTGGCCTAATCTTTCTCACCAAGTGAATGTGTGGCTGTAAAATAAGATGTATTATTTGAGATCCTTGGGGAAAAATCAGGCTAAAATGAATGAAAAATACATATGTCACGTACAAGAAAAAATTATTTTGCCTTGCTGTGATCGCTTACAGCTACCCAGTTTGTGGGGAATTTTTAAGAACAGGGCAACCTGTGGTGGACCATACTTGTTTGAGAATAGACCCCTGTGGCTTAATAGCTGCATGGTGCCTCTTTAGCATCTGAGAGACAGAGCCTGGGAAGCATAGAACAGCTCTTGGCAGGAGACCAAAACTCTGAAATGAAACTTTACAACATCACTGGAGCTTGAGCTGAAATGAATAAGATTGGGAATAGGACATGAGGTGGCAGCTGTGCTGTCACCACAGGAATCCTACCCAGTTCAGCTCACTCACTTATTTGAAGAAATGTCTTCAAGCCATCCAGTGTAAATGCAGGACACATGCCCTCAAGAGGTTCTATTGTGACAGCATTGGGAGCTTGGTTCAATGTATATTTAATGGGATGAGGGAATATGTGGTCCTCTAGATGTTGTTGAGCTAGGACTCTCATCATCCCTCACCACTGACGACTCTGGCTAGGCTGAGGGTAGTTGCATGTAAACTACCCTTGGACTACACATCCTTCATTCTTCCCCTCAAGGCTCAGGCCCAGCATGCCTGAGACACTGTCCTTACGTCTGTTGCATGATGCCTTTAAGGCAGTGATCTTGAACATTTGGCCCGACAGATGTTTTGGACATAGTTTCCAGAATTTCTGACCAACGTCATGTTGACTGGATTACCTAGGCACTGAAATCCAACAACATCTTGTAGGGTGAGTGTGAGAACCATTGTGTCAAGAGGCCACTGTAAGAATAGCTACAGGGGTAAGCAGAGATATGTTTTCAGGGGTTTATACAGTCTCTACAAGGAGATGAATCCATAACCCCTCTTCTTTTAATATCTACCTTAAGGGTGGTGCTGTAGTGCTGAAAATTTCTTAAAGCTAATATTCCTTTCTTTTGTGACAAAATGTATGCATAGTAAGTTACAGCAGGATATAATTACTTTTCACATTTTGTTGGGGAAGGGACTTTTTAATCAATATTTGCTTTCATTTCTCATTTCAGTCAAAACCTTATTTTATTAAACATAACTTTTAGGCTTAATTCTCACCGAGGGAGTACATTTATGTCTGGGGTATACCACTTCAGATTGCAGGCAGGGACTCGCACGAAATTAATTCTTCTTCATACAAAAAGGAAAAAAAAAGATCTGTACACAGAAGACAAGGTACCTGGAAAAGAATAACAGCCAAGCTTAGTTTACTCGGGCATGCTACTTTTCTCTGTGTATTAAATTTATCATTCACCCCCATTCCCATCATGCAAGTTAAAGTGATATGACTTGTTAGCCCTGGAGATACCTAAACCTACCATTCCTCTTTTGATTTCAGAGTTGCTATAAACTCAGCCTCTATGATCCTAATGTGGACACCATTATTTGCAAGCGAGCAGGTCACATCGGCTAGTTTAGGAGTTGCCAACAGGATATATGTTCTGGACATGTCAGAGGAGGTGAGGAAGATCCTGGCTATGAAACAATAGGATGCCTCTGGTCAGAGTAAACAACTCCATCTACATGACACTTTAAGCTGTCTGCTGCAGGAATACACCCATTCAAACCCCTATGTCATACCTTTGGAAGACCCTACTTCCAAGTGTCACCTATGCATATCAAAGATTTCGACCATTTGACCATGTCAACTCTCTGGATTTTGCCCCAGGGCACAACATTCCTATAAATTAGGAGACCTTTCCTTTGTTAGTTGGATTAGCTTGGTTTGCAGGCGGAGATGCTGCTGGTTTGTACTTTGCTAGACCCCTTTATCACTCGCCAAACTCTGGTGGTCTGGGAAGCGATTGAGTTCCCATTTCTCCTCTCTCAAAATGTCATCAAGGTGTCATATCTCCATTAGAAGGCCTTACTCTGTTACAAACTGACACCTTTTATTTCTCAGTTCTTGTATATCTGTGTGAGTGAATGTTAAGCATGCTTGTTGTTTTCCCTTATAAAATACAATTCAGTGAGAGTTTGCATCTCGGTTCTTTGTGCCTCCAACTTTGGTACACATAGAGATGATCCCAGGACTGTGCAACCCAGCCATTCATTGAGCTAATATACAATTACCCTAGAGTGAGCTATCCCTAAAGCAGAGCACCTGTCCTGATTACAGACTTCAACAGAGGTGTATCGCTGAGAACTAAAATGCTATTCTTGTTACAGTTACCTCTAGGTAGCATTTATACAGGGCTGGTTTAACCACGATCTCAGGAGAACCGTAGTCTGGTCCCTCTGAAAAAGGTTAACTTCTACTAAAATGTGTTGGACATGTTATTGTTTCGTAAAGGATTTTATTTTGATATATCATTTCTCTAACTTCCACTAGAAGCCAAAATGACATAAATGAGGTTATCGTACTGTTGGCATGACATGACTCATTTGAAAAGATGATAATTTCCAGTAAAGCAAAAGGCAGTATGAAAAACAAAAGATCACATTGCAAATGGATTAATTCAGTGGAGGAAGCCATAGTCCTGAGTTTGTAAGTCATGAGCAGGGCTTTTGGAACTCTCTTATCCACAGGGTTGCCATGAATTGAAGCCAGTTGATGTCAAAAAGCAACAAGAAATAATTTGTAAAGAAGTTTTGCCTCTTCTTCTTCTTCCTTTGTTTTTGGTATTGCATACCACTTGTTTTTCATGTAACTGAACTATATAATTGAGAAACTGGCATTATACTTTAAAGTGATTCTTCAGGAACTTTGGTTGCACTATGGATCTTGCAGCCAAGATGATTTCGGGACCTTTATTTCTTCCCCCAGACCCAGTCTTTTAATTTCCCCAACCAAGAGAGCATCAGTTAATTTTCTAAAAATCCAGGAAAATGAGGCTTTAGGCACAAAATGAACTAGTTCATGTAAAATTTATTGGTTTCTTGGCACACTGGCTCATGGCTCTTAATAACTTAATTCAAGATAAATGTTAATGCTAAATTTCACCTTAAGAAAAGAATTTTACTTCAAAAATAATTTTGATGAGGTTTCTCATTTTCATTATCCATTTTCCAACTTAATATACCACTCAATTGATATTAATTAGTTGGTTTCTGTCACTGAATAGGAAACCATTGTCTGGATTGAAACCCAAATGAATAATTTTGAACTTAGAATCCTGCAAAATTCAACTTTTGTTTTTACATTCCTTCCTCCCTAAGATGTAAAGATAGGCTTGAAGGTATACAGCCAACTCCTAGGTAAATCTCAGAAACCAGTTGAGGGAAGAAGGGAAGTGCTATGTAACAAAATCAGTGATCATGCAGAATTGTATAAAATAAGCAAAAATATAGTAATATAATCCCTTTTCATAATATACTGTTTTGTGTTTTCCACTTCCACAAGCAATAGGAAGCTTAATGGGCAACATTTACAGCCTTCTTTCTTGTGTAGAGAAAATATTGGGAATTTATCATACTTTTGACCTGGCTGTTTATTTATAGTTACTAGTAATGGACAGTGTGGCTATGTGTGCAAGAAAAAAGACAAACAGCACAGGCAGATAGCACTCCATATTCTTGTATTCTGCATCCATGGATTCAACCATCCATGCCTTTAAAATATTTTTAAAAATTCCAAATGCAAACCTTAATTTTGCCATTTTATATAAGGAATATCATTTTACTATGCCATGGTATTTAATGAGACTTAAATAGCCACAGATTTTGTCTCCATGGGGTGGAGGGGGGTGGCTGGAATCAAACTCTAGCCCATTGTACCAGTTTGAAAGGTACCATCAATTTCTCAAAAGTAAACAACATGCAGTGGACCAAGGCTTCTTCATGACAGCAAAAAGAAAACCACAGTCCATTTTCCTTTTGCTCCAAAGTACAATATACTTTCTTCTTGTCTTCCAGTACAACCTACATTCCTTGCTGATCAATTTATCAACAATCATTCAGGCAAGTATAAACTTAGCTATTTAACTAGGATGCAATTCAGAAGCCTAGAGACATAATCAAGGCTTCACCTGATTCCGACCAATAATGTTTCTGTCACACCTGTATACACTCTACAGGACTGAGTTGTTTTTTTAAAGGGAGAAAGTTGACAAGAAGAGAATCAACTCATTTGAAATGTGAGGATTAAGGAGAGTTCTACAGATGCCACGAACTACAGGTTTTCTTAAAGGTTTCCCTTTCATAGAGTTGCCATAAGTCAAAGCCTACATGACAACAACAAATAACAGAAGGCATATACATAGCACTAAAAGCAGAGGTGTGAATCATATGGTCCTCTTGATGTTCTGGGCTTGCACATCTCAGCATCCCTGCCAGCATAGCTAACAGTGTGCTGTTACACTGTACTCCAATATCTGATGAGCTAGATTATTCTGACCACATTGATTTCTTCATAAACTGCCCTTAGTTCCAGGCCTCTCCAAGATTTCATTTGATAATTAACACTGACACACATTATGACGTCTGGGGAAGTTACATGTGCATAATCATTGTAGTGACTATGATGTGGCTATACAGTAAGTCCTAGCCTGAATCCTCCAGTCCCCATTTACTGGGCCACAGCCACTGTCATCAATGGGAATCCATTCCCTTGTCACTCAGGAAGCAGTTGACTGATATTTCCATTGCCTCTTGTGAGTGATCTCCATTGTGACAGGCAGAAGCAGTTTCCCTATAGCAATTCCTCTTTGCCCCAGAGACTATACATGCAAACAGTGAGTAGCAACAACAGTCCACTGCTTCATGAGTTACAAGGGATTGGACCCACATCAATTATAGCAGCTGCTTCTTTGTAAATGGGGATTTGGGGACTTTCACAGCCCCTATGTAGGCTTGCTATATGTGCTGAGAAACTGAGCCAAACACAGAATGGAGGGTCTAAAAATGTCCCTGCTGGCTTGGCATGTTTGAAGCCACAAATCCCAGATTCCTGCTTTGTTCCAGGCTGCATTTTGTCAGAGACTGAGAAACTCCCCTCACCCCTTTATTCTTCTGTGAAGAGAGCAACACAATGAAAAAAATCAAAGGTGATTTTGATAACCCTATTATCAAGGAAAAGGGAGCCAGGGAAGGGGTGAGGATAGGCTCCAGCACTCATGGCTTAAATCTTGGGTAGGCAGTGAGGTTGAGAGACACTTTAACCTTCTCTCTCCCATTCTTGTTGGACTCTCTTACTGCCTCAAAGAGAGAGAAAGAATAAATAAAGGCAGGTGAGACAGGAGGGGAAGACAGGGAAGAAGGGGGGAATACTGTAATAAGAAAAAAGAGGTGTACGTATAAAATACAGTCCTCCCTCCTTTCTCACGGACTTGGGATCTGCGTCACTTGACTATCCATTGGAGGTGAACAGAGGGGTTTAGGGTGCGTGCCCACATGCCCCTGTGGGGGCATGCCTCCATTCAAGCCAATAGGGCTTGAATATGTGCATTTTTCGTTTGGGGGGGGGGGGGGGGGTCTGGAACGGATCCCCTGCAAAAACAGAGGAAAGACTGTATCCACTTCTCTGCAGTGTATAAGCAAATATATTCTGTTGTCTCCTGTTCAAATGGCTTAATTTGCAGGATGGTGGTTGGGATTTTGGAGGAGGAATAAGCAGCCAAGAACAGGGAGTGGGATTGGTGGGAGGCACACAGGGACTAAAGATGGCATGAGGTAGAGAATCCTTAAAACACTTAAGCCTTAAGGAGAAGGCAGTAGAGACAGGATTGGGGGGGGGGGGGATGATTCATTATCTGGTCTGTCACCTAGTTTTTCACACTGCCTGCCTCCCTCCAGAATGAGCAAATGAATAAATACACCACAATCCTAAATAGGTCTACTCAGAAGCAACATTCATTTGCTATGACTAAACTCAGAGGATAGTAATGGCAACCACCCTCTGAAGAAACTTGTCAAGAAAACTCTATGGTAGATTTGCCTTCGGGGTTTGGATCTATCTTTTCCAAGTCCAGCATTAAACATTGGTCTGTACCATTTCTGTCAGATCAGTTCTAACTTTTAAAATGGTACAAAGATTAAACATAGTAGAAGAAAAAATACAACCGTTAATGTGCTGAATTTATATAATTAGAATGTAAATTAGTATATTTTAATAATATGCAAATTAGGTACCCAGATTTTAAGAATATGACAACCCTAACCCTATGTGTCCCCTGAACTAGGGAATACATAGAGGATACAGGGAGTCTTGGTGGCACAATGGTTAAATGCCAGTACTGCAGCCATTCACTCACAAGCCACATGGTTGTGAGTTCGATGCCAGCCAGGGGCTCCAGGGTTGACTCAGCCTGGCATCCTTCCAAGGTTGCTAAAATGAGTACCCAGCAATTGCCCTTGTTGGGGCAATTACCTTACACATTGTAAACCGCTTAAGCAGTATAGAAATGTACTTGCCAATGTGTAACTCTAGGTTACATATTCATAACTCCCCAGCAAGATTAAGGCTGATACACAGCAGAGAACTATTCCATCCCTTTTCCAGCATTCCTCACAGCTACTGGAAGAATTGGGCTCCAAAACAACTAATTCTACCCAGACTACCCTGATCAGGCAAGCTAATTCCCCATGGGAGCTCTGGACTAGAGTGCATCCCCTAGGCAAGGCTGACGGAAGATTGACTCCCATGAGTTATATAGTGCTGAAGTAAATTAAGAAAACCAAAGTGTACAAGTGTAATCCATCTTCCCCTCCCCATAGCAATGAAAACTGTAGAAGTAGGTTATTAATAGAGAAAATTCGCTCCCCCAGTCTGTTTCCAGTCTTCATATCTTTTCCTTACCTCAAACTGCCAAACTAATGTGAAAAGATATCTAACAACACCACTAATACAATTTAACCCTTTCCATACCACTCAACAGCCATTAACATTTGGCCAAGGACACCAAAACCCATCTGTCTGGTGACAGACTCAGCAACATCAAGGTCTGCCTGAAGGAAGAGGCCCCTCCCTCCTCAACTGTCATCTTGGCCTCTGAGGGAGCCATCAGGCAGACTCAGCAACATCAAGGTCTGCCTGAAGGAAGAGGCCCCTCCCTCCTCAACTGTCATCTCGGCCTCTGAGGGAGCCATCAGGCAGACCCAGCAACATCGAGGACTGCCTGAAGGACGAGACTTCTCCCTCCTTTAACTGTATTTTGTATTATATCACGATTTTACTGTACACCGCTATGATCATCGCGGAATAGCGGTCTATATTTTATTATATTACTATGGTACATCCTGTCGTAAGATAACCCTCATTCTGAGTTGCAGCAAATGCCTATGTAACTTTTATAGATAGTAGATTTATTCATCACACTGTCCCACTGACAGAATGACCTGATCAAATATTAAAGCAATGAAAGTCATCAGGATGATAGACATGTCTAGAAGACAACTCACCATAATTGCCCAGGGTAAGACAGGCCCAAATTTTGTCTTATTTTGCTGCTAAGTAAAAGAAGATGGCATTTCCACCCCTTGCACCACAATTCCATACAACCTGATGGGACTGGCAATTGAAATTTACTTCAGACACAGGCAGCTGGATAATGCCCCCCAGTACACCTTGGGGCACAAGGCTAGCAAAGGGGGGCAGGAACTTGGAATGTCACAAAAGGTGACACTCCAAGACAGGGCAATGGCTAGAGGATAGGGGAGTCGGGAGAAACTGTTGGGTGCCACTGTTGTCTCCCATCATCTTCTCCCTACCATTGTTGTCTCACTCTGCCTAATGGTAAGGCCAGCCTGGGTTCAGGGCATAATTGTTTGCATGGAGGAAAGCCTGGAGGCTCTCAGATAACAAAGATATGTGTGTTCTGGACAAGGCATTATTTTGCTAACATAGAAATCCATGAACATATCAGACATAGAATACTTACTAGAGTATTCCACAGGAAGGAGGCTGGTGAATAATATGTAAATATATGGTTGACTTTTAAAATTTGTCTGAGGAGTAACCTTAACAATTCAGCACTCCAGATGCTCATTTGCTGTCTTCTATAATCTCCTGGCATGTGGGCGGTTTGTATGCATGCACATGTTGTATTTACATGCATCTACCATATAGACAAGTATCATTGATTTATACATTAGAGAACTAGCCATAGCTAAAGTTTTGTGCACAGGATTGTCAGGAAAAGTGCAGGTGGGCAACAGTTGGGAGGTGTGAATGAGTTTGGGTTGACAATGGTCCAAAACATACTGCAGAAATAATCCAGCCTGAGACCGCTTTAACTGCCTTGGCTCAGTGCTAGGGAATCCTGGAATTACACTTTATTGTGGCACCAGAGTTCTCTGACAGAGAAGGCTAAATGTTTCACAAAAGTCCCCAGAGTCCCCTAGCATTGAGCCAGGGTAGTTAAAGCGATCTCAATTTGGATTATTTCTGCAGTGTGTTTGGACCAATGAATTTGTCTCTCTTGTATCAAAAATCAATGAAAACATTTTTTAAAAAGAGTGCTACTTGCAAGGGACAAACAAAATATGCCATAGCTGCATTATTATTATTAATATTATTAATAATAATAATTTGAAAGTAGTTGCTGTAGGCAATATTTCAGAGGAAGGAGCTGGCAAAACCACCTGAGTATTCCTTGCCTAAGAAAACCCTATGTGATTCAGAGAATCAACAGGCAACTTGAAGACTCATACCCATGAAGATGTGAGGCAGTGATGGCCTGCTTTTTGAAGAGATTCAGCTGCTGGGGGTCTAGTTGTCATATTTATTGGTTAATCCTTTCCAGTGTTCCCTGTCTCCAATGCAAATTATCCCACTCCCCAACTGGTAGACTCACTAGAGGAATGCATTGCATACATGCACAGGGTGACCAGACATCCTCCTTTTCCAGGACATGTCCTACATTTCAACTTTCTGTCCCGGAGGAATTCCAAAATGTCCTCTTTTATATATTAATATTTTAAACTTATATTTTGTTATGTCCTACATTTTTCTTGAATATCGTACATTTTACAGTGCCTTGTCCTCCTGGTTTCACTTCAGATCGTATAAATCTTTCACCCATTTCCTTTGCAGTTAGGACATTTGGTCACCCTGTACATGCATTATATGCACTGCAGTCATGCAAGCCAAAATAAAATGGCAATAAACCGATTTTGGAGCAGTTACCACTGCACTTCTTCCATTCGCGTGACCAGGGCTGCTGTCCACATCATGCTCTCTTCCCATCCTCTCCCTTAACACCACCCTGTCTCCCATGTGCTTTACCGAGGATGCCTTTAGGATTTTTAAAAAATCAACTTTTTTCTTTCTGCGAACCTAATTTAAACTTTTTAAAATGATTTTTAAAACTTCAAGGCTTCAGAGCTCTGGAATTGTCATGCGCTATGCAACCCATGGTGCATGTCATCTGAAATTGTGTTGATTGATTAATTAATTGATGAGTGATTGCCATGCTGTGTATTATGCTGTTTGTCTATAAATGTGTTAGACTCATAGAGTGAGAGGCAGTTCAATGATACATAATTTCATGTCTTAATGATAGACTGGTTAAATAAGGAGATCGAATAAACAATAGTGAGATATTGATTGTATTGTGAATATTGGTATAGCTACTGCGGTTAACATAAATCTATTGGATGCAGGATAGACTGGGACCCTGGGAAAAGAAGACTATGGTCTGGGAGCAGAAGGGGTTGGTAGCTCCTGAGAATGTTTGTGAGACACAGCCAGGTGTGTTATCACCGTGAGATGAAGGACATATCTGAAACCATTTGGAGATATGGATACTGTAAACAATGTCTAATGGTTCTATGAGAATGGAAGGTGATGATTAAAGCTTGTAACCCAAACAATATGATGGTGAAAAACTGGTGAGACCAGGAGTCCCTGGAGGGAATAGCCAATGGGATTAGCTGAGTAGCCTTTGGAGTGGGACCCCAATGGAAATCCTATAAAAGTATATAATTGGATAACTGTATTTCAGAGCTGACAAAAACTATGTCAGTGAGTTGTCTGTTATCTACTGCTTTTCTTATTCTTTAATAAATCACTCTGTGCTACACCCCAGAGTCTGGTTATTGGACCTGAGAAGGAAGTTCAGCTAGCAGAGAACCACGACAGGAACTGTGTGAAAATCAGGAAATTAAAGTGTGTGTGTGTGTGTGTGTGTGTGTGTGTGTATATTGATGAGGAAGAGGAGAAAGAGGTAGAATGAGGAGACAGTGGCACCACTTAACTGCCAGTCACGTGGATGCCCCGGGAATGGCTTTTTGCACCTGTGGCATTGTGCGATTCGCAGATCATTCATGGGTTTCTCCCATGAATGAAAAGGGATGGGTGGCGGATGTAGCTGTTATGGGATGGAAGTGGTGTCCTGTGATCAGAATCGCTGATGCTGCTTCCTTTCCAGGGGAATTGTGGATTAAAAATCGCATGTGATGATCTCTTTAGAGCAATTGGTCTGAGGAAAAGGTCCAAATAACTCTTCTTTGAGTGTAATACTCTGTGTAATACCTTTGCAAGGGTAATTTAAATGTCATGGATATGAAAGACGTATCCAGGGGTAGTATTACAGTGGGCCCTTGGTATCCACTGAGGTTTGGTTCCAGAATCTCCCATGGATAACAAAATCTGTGGATGCTCAAGTCCCATTATGTACAATGACACAGTAAAGTGGTACCTCTTATATAAAATGGCAAAATCCAGGTTTGCATATTGGAATTTATATATTTTAGGGATATTTTCAAGCCATGGATGCTTGAATCCGTGGTTAAAAAAAATCAGTGGATATGAAGGGCCAACTGTATTGGCATAAGAACAATATAACAAAATCCATAATACACATTACTGTGATATTTTTATTAGGTCGACCAAAAGAAACAGAGAACAATGGAGAAGGAATCTCATTTCCTTGCTGTGGCTGTGTCTCCAGTTACCTCATGGCTAGGGTTGCCATGTCCCGCCCCCCGGTGGGACAAACCCGCTTTTCTACCAGGCGGGGGTGCCCCATCCTGGTTTCTTCCTGGACCTGGGATTGACCCACTGTAGCCTCTGGCACCAGCCCCAGCTGTGCTGGCAGTTGTACGCAGCCTTTGCGCTGTGTTGCGCTGTGGTGTACGCAGCGTGCACAGTGTGCTGCCGCCGCCGAGGCCTTTGTGCCTGCTGGCAACTTCCTGTTGCCCTACACGCACTTGCAGGGCTGCGCGCAGGGCTAAATAGGGGGAGTTTCTCCTCCTTGGGCTGGATGGCCAATGGCTGCTGGCAGGGGGCAAGCTGTTGGAGCTCCAGTCTTCCCCCATTGGCTGGCCAGCCTCAAGAGGAGGAGCTCCTCCTCTGGTCCCCACATGGGCCGGCCCGGGCACGGCGAGGGTGCAGGGGCCAGCAAAGGAGGAGGAGGAGGAAGAGGAGGAGGAGGAGGTAGGGGGGGAGGGAGGGAGGGAGGAAGGAAGGAAGGAGGCGGAGGAGGAAGAGGTAGCGGAAGGAGGAGGGAGGAGGAAGAAGAAGAGTAGCAGGAGGAGGAAGAGGAAGAGGAAGAGGGAGGAAGAGTAGCAGGAGGAGGAGGAGGAGGAAGAAGAAAAAGAAGAGGAGGAGGAGGAGGAGGAGGAGGAAGAAGAAGAAGAAGAAGAAGAGGAGGAGGAGGAGGAGGAGGAGGAGGAGGAGATTTCCATTCCATTTGTACAGGTATGCTTTGTTTTGACAATGATAGTGGTGGTGATGGTGATGATGATGATATCAGTCAGTTTCTGAGGCATGCACTCACTTTTTCTGAAGGTGAGACATTGTGACTTTCCAAAGTTCATTTCTGTGTATTTTCGGTGCTTTTACTGCTAAAAGGTCTGCTTTCACAATGATGATGATAATGATGATGATGGTGATATTGATATCAGCCAGCTTCTGAGGCACGGCTAATGTAAGTTGCTCTGATTTTTACAAACTCATGCGCAGTGAAGAAAAACCAAAGTCCCTTGACCAAGTACACACTTCTGAGAAGTACAGTTGGTGCAAGAAACCTGAAACGGCAAATCCACTTCTTGTTAAACCACCTTGACATATTCAATATGCATAGCCATGTGAACCCATGTTCAGTGTGAAACCCAAAGAGTTTGGTTATGCAATAAGCCTCTGAAATATGCAAGAGGCAATGTTAAGTAAAGCCATGTTCAATGCCCAAATGTGCTGTTTGGAATGGAGAGGGGTGGTTTGGCCAGAAAGGGAAGCACATTTCTGCCATCTGTCTAGGAATAATGCCCAAATGTCCTCCATTTTGATCATGCCTAAGAAACATGCATTTATAGTAACATTTTTAAAAATCATCACATTTGAAAATGTTGTCCTACATTTGTCCCAATTTGGATGTCCTGACTTATGGCAACCCTACTCATGGCCAATAAGGAGTGTGGTACCTACCTGCATCAATCATCTATCCAAGACTATCTTAAATAGTACCATTAACATCTCAAGTAAGATGCAACTCTATGACTTTCAATCATCACTCACATATTTGTTTTGTAATTGTTTTAGGTCTGAATGTATCATTTCATTTTGTTCTAGTACTGGGAGCAGAATGGGTATGATGTGAGTATCATTTCCATTGCTCCTCTCTTTGGGATTCCCTGTGGATCTCCCACAGAGAAATCCCAGGCTACTTCTAGTGGTTGGGCTGGAAAGCCACTGGAATGTCCAAGAGTTCTGAAGAAAATTCTGTCCATTTGTTCTTTCTGTTCTCTGGCACATTTTTTTAGTTATTTCATATTTTTAGGGAGTGTAGTACAATAGCACAACTCAGATATAATCGTATTAAGGATTAATGCTCAGAGAAACTACGGGATTCAAGAAAAGTTTAAAGTGTAAATGAAAAGAAATATAGGCGGGTTACAAACTGCTAGAAAGTACGCGCGGAGCGCATACTAGGGTTAGGAAGGGGCGGTGCTTCCTCACCCCCCTAACCTTAGTACGCGCTCTGCGTGCACAAAATGGTGGCGGCCGTTCCACACAGCCACTGACATTTTGACGTCTTGGACGCATAGCGTCCAGACATGTCGCGGTGGAAGTGATGCCACAAAAGCGCACCTTGCGCTTTGCAGCACCACTTCTGGAGCCCAGGAAGGAGCACGATTTCTGCGCTCCTTCCTCGGAGCATCCAGGAGCCCTGCGGTGTGGCAGCTGCGGCTCCCGGACCCTGCAAGCGGTGGCGGCAAGAGACCGCCGCAACCCGCCGATTTGTAACCCACCATAGAAAAGTTTAAAGAGTGACAAAGAAAAGCAGAACTGGGGAAGCATTTTTCATAGGAAAAAGCATTGAAAAAACGGTCTAGGGGTGGGGGTGGTTGTATAAAAGTGATGTTACATAATTATGCAATTGTGTAATTACAGCTTCCCTTTAACAAAAAACCTCCCAACAACAACCATGGAGCAGAAGGTGGAACAAACAGGGAAGTGTAAATTGCATTGTCATAGCTCAAGTATAGGAAAGGAAACATGGGAAATAGTGCCACTGAAATATAAATGCAGTGATGGTTGGAAAGAGTGTATTGTCATTTCATTATCTTTCCAAGTATAGAAGTCAGTTTCAAACAGAACCACCGACTAGTATGGCTGCATCTACATGACAGAGTTAATGCACTTTGACAACTGCTTTAACAGCCTTGGCTCAATGCTACAGAATTCTGCGATTGGTAGTTTTGTGAGACATTTGGCCTTCTCTGTCAGAGAGCTCTGCTGCCACGACAAACTACAAGTCTAGGGTTGCCATAAGTCTGGACCTCCTAACCGGGACAAATGTAGGACAAAATTTTCAAATGTAGGGCACATTTTTTTAAAAAGGAGGACCTGCGAAAAAAATTGTGGCTTTTTTTACACTTTAAATGTTACGTACCTAACATGCCATTGTTTCTTTAGGCCTGATCACAATGGGAGGACATCTTGGGCATCATTATTCCTCAGACCGATGGCGAAATGTGCTTTCCCTTTTACCTTTGGCCACCCACCCCCCCCTCACTCCACCTCATTAATTCCAAAAACAGATTTGGGCATTGAACATGGCTTTACTTAACATGGCCTCTTGCATATTTCAGAGGCTTATTCAATAACCAAACTCTTTGGGTTTCACTATGAACATGCTATGCACACTGAATATGTCAAGGTGGTTTAACAAGAAGTGGGTTTGCCCTCAGATTCAACTGTACTTCTCAGAAGTGTGTACTTGGTCAAGGGACTTTGGGTTTTTTTCACTGCGCATGAGTTTGTAAAAATCAGAGCAACTTACATTGGTTGTGCCTCTGAAGCTGGCTCATTTCATCATCATCATCATCATCATCATCATCATCATCATCATCATCATCCTCTTCTTCCTCCTCCTCCTCTTCTTCCTCCTTGTCCTTCCTCCCCCCTTCCTTCCTTCCTTCCTTCCTTCCTTCCTTCCTTCCTTCCTCCCTCCTCCTCTTTCCTCCCCCTTCCTCCTTCCTCCCTCCTTCCTCCCTCCCTCCCTCCTCCTTCTCCCTTCCTTCCTCCCTCCTTCCTCCTTCATCCCTCCTCCTCCTCTGCCTCCCAGGCCCAAGGAAGTGCCCAGCGCGGAGGCGCGCCAGGCGGAGGAGGCGGTGGGTGGCTGCGTGCCTTGGCGCACGTGTGGGCGGGGAGCACCAAGCCAGGCAGGCACCTCTGCCTCCTCCTCCGCTTGGCACGGCCTGCAACGGAGGAGGAGGAGAAGGAGGTGCGCCTCCTGCATGCGCCCGCGCCCTCCTCCTCACCTCCCCGCCTCCCTGCCACCCTCCCCCGCCTCCGTTTCAGGCCAGGAAGCGCACCGCCTCCTCCTTCGCTTCCTCCACCTGGAACAGAGGAGGAGGAGGAGGTGGGTGGCGCGGCTGTGCGGGGAGGCGGGGGAAGGTGGGGTGGCGCCACGTGGGCCCCGGGCTGGGGGCCAAACTGGACTGGGACTGGGAGGGGCCCCCCAAAAGCGGGTTTCTCCCGGGGGGCCCCGGGTTATGGCATCCCTATACAAGTCCCAGGATTTGAATGGAGCCATGGCAGTTAAAGTGGTGTCAAACTGATTTAATTCTACAATCTGGCATCAGCCTATGCTTATCACATAAACAGGCTAAATGTTATAAAATGTAGGGAATCTATTTATTTATTTATTTAAAGGATTTATATCCCACCTTTCTCTCACAATGGGATTCAAGGTGGGTAAAATGTAGGGAACAGGAGAAGCAACAAAGTTCACCACATTTTTGTGAGTTTAGATATCCTAAAAATGATACTGTGAGTTTTGTTTTTATTTGTTGATTCTGGGGCCTACTTTTGATTTTGTTTATTTCCTATATCAGTTGACACATTAATGAAAACAAGAGCACTCTACACTACTTCAAAATAAATAAAACATTAGTTGATGTCCAGTCACACATCTTCCTTGTCACACATCTACAAGCCCCTGCTATGCGTAGGACAAGGCAACTGGCTATCCTTGCTCTTCCTTTCCAGGCACCCTAGTTGCATCCATTTTGCCAGGAGATACCCCAGAAGTACTCTGTGAATAAAGATAGCATTGGATTGCCTGCAAGACAAGGTTTATATGCCTTATCACCTCTCCCCAGATTGGGCTATTATTTTACAGCTCCACAGCATGTATGCCAGATTTGCCTGCAGGGATTCACACAGCCAGCAAAGCAGACAGGCCATTATCCTGTTTGTGTCAAGCATGCTGGGGTTCAGAAGGCTCCAGCAGGCAAGAGAGATGTCACCCTTTTCTGCCCATAAGAGTATGGACTCTAGCACAAGTGTCTAAACTGATATCAAATTTTGGACATATTAGAAGATGACAAGACTCATTAGAAAAGACACTGTGAGTGGTAGCATTAAAACAGTCAGACCACGTTACAGATGGATTTACATGATCAGGGAAGCCACAGCCCTAAGTCTGCAACACCTGAGTAAGTCTGTTCATAACAGGGTGCCTTGGAGGCCAAACATTCATAAGCCTTCTATAAGTTGAAGCAAACTTGATGGCACATAACAACAACTACCCTGACTTTTATAACCTGCCATTGCAAAGCAGATTTCTAGTTTTAACCAGGGACAGTTGGCGAATACATTGCTGTGGGAGCAGCAAATCTCCTGACAGTTTATTAGTCACTCTCCTAGAGCTGTTCTGGATTGTATGGAATACAACCAGGTGCTGAAGTCTATTTGTAACAGAAGTGTGGTACCAGGAGAACTGCCATACAATCGGGAGTTGCTACAGAAGGAACAGCTGTAAAATGAAGGGCCTTTTCACACTACACAGCTATAGGACTATGATTCTACTTTAACAGCCATGGTCCCACCCTATGGAATCCTGGGAGTTGTAGTTTAGGGATGGGTATTTACCATTCTGAGTTATGGAGCCCTAGTGCCTAATAATGAATTTTAACTGTTTTTAATTTTATGGATAGTTAATTTTTTAACTTTTGCATTTTTAGCTTTCTTTCACATGTTATAAGCCGCATTGAGTTCCAGATTGGATAAAAGATTAGAATTAGAATTTTATTATTAAGCACATATTAAACACCATATTATTTTCTGTTTGTAGAATACATGTCCATGAACACTCAGTTAATATTGGCAGTTCATATGGAGCATTGCTGTGCACAAGAGAGTGGTGAAGATACTAAGTCTGGAGATAGAAATTTGTTCTTCAAAGTCATCACTAATATTTCCCCATAAGCACACACACATATTTCTTTTGCTTCACTGAAATCTTTGGTGAAATGTGCTTTTGAAACAATAAAACCACTTATAAAACCTGTTTATCCGAGAAAAATGAGATGCAGCATTAGCAGCAAGGTTTACTCTTTCAAACCACTTTGAGTTCCCTAGAAAGAAAATGCCTCCCACGACAGATCTCTTACTCTGGCACACATATTTTCTCCCTCATTTTCTTTTAGCTACTATATGATGGACAACTCTATAATATTCACCTCTTGGAATCCCCCCTCCATGCCCTCACAGTCTCAGGATATCTCATTCTTAAGGCACATCAGAGCTTGTTAAGAAAATTCACATTCTGGAGATAGGGTGTTTTGGCCTTTGCAGGTGACTTTGTGTTGTTATAAGCCAGACGTCTAACATGCCAGAAATACAATGCGGATAATAAATTTGCTAAGCATGACGAAAGTCATTGGCAATATTGCAGGGGTAGGGGGAGAGAAATATGCCATATCCTGGAATAGTGAAGCACTTTCATTCATTTTAATCACTGTAACAAAAGGCACACAGACCTTTATCAAATTGCACACACCTATATCTAACCCCTCTCCATCACCCCTAGAGTGCAGAACAAATTAAGCAAATATTCTTTTTAGATTTGATAAGTAAGTGAGAACCAGAGCTGGCAGCTAGTAGCAATTTAAAGTATAATGAACATAGCTAAAAGAAGCAGGGCTGTCACTGATAATGCCAATATACCCTGAGAAATCTAAAGCTAGCTGTCTCCTTGTAAGCTCGATTCATGAACACACCTTAAGGGAGCTGGATTAAGAGAAGGAGCACACTTGAAAGACTCCAGAGGCAAGATAGCCTAGGGGGCAACTTGGTAACAATGCAAGAGCTTTGGGACACAGAGCGGAATAAGAGTCACATTGATATATGACAAATTGGCCATTCGGGTGTCTTGGTGACACTCAGAACTGACTCAGTGCTGGAGAGGTGCCAATTACACAGCATTTGGGATTGCTTGGGTAACAGCTTCTTTCAAACCAACAGAGGTAAGCCAAGGCTATTGTAAAGAGGTTATTGTAAGGAGAGCTTACCAGGGGATTGGTTTCCCTTCAGATATTCAGCAATCATAGGCAGTAAGCCAACCATGAAATCTATTAAACTGTTTGAATTTTCCAGTCTATTATTGAAGCTATAATTTAAGCTTTATTGTTAACTAACTTATCTTGATAATCATTTTTAAAGCAGAGATACCATTGTACAAGAGTAGAGTCAGGATCGCATCAGAAGTAACATGCTATTGCATGTCTCTCCAGAATCAACACTGGTTAGTATTCGGATGGGAGACCACCAAGGAGTGCCAGGTGCCATAGGCTATATTTCAGAGGAAGGTAATGACAAAGTATATCTGAATATTCCTTGCCTAAGAAAACCCTGTGAAATAAATGGGGTTGCCATAGGTTGACAGGGAACTTGAAGACACACAGACAAAGATAGGCATCTATCTCCATGTCTAATTTTTTAAAGTGAAAAGCAGCCTCAGGTCTTGTATACCAATGTGGAAGAATGAGAGAAGGGAGGATACTTGACCCTTTCGCTTCTTGCAACTTGTCCAAAAACTTTATTTGCTTTGGTAGCTGTAGAGGGAAATATGGGGGGGGGGGTCCCAGATATTCTCCACAGGGAGAAAAAACAAATTCATGGGCAATTTTGAGCCAAAATGTGGGGGGAAGAGAAGAGGTGAAGCAGCCTGATGTTGCTTTTATGCACCCAACTGCTGGCTTCATTAGAATGACCAACTGTTGTTATTGGTACCTTCATCTGAAACCAAGAATTGGGTTGCAACCTCCGGTCCTGGACAGGGTCACACTCTCCGTCAAGGACTGCGTTCTCAGTCTGGGGGTGCTCCTTGATTCGTCGCTCCTGATGTCAAATCAGGTAAATGCGAAAGTCAAGAGCGCTTGTTATCAGCTTCGGCTGATACGCCAGCTGCGCCCTTTCCTGGAAGTAAGGGATCTTGAGACTGTTGTCCATGTGCTGGTAACCTCACGTCTAGATTTCTGTAATGTGCTCTACATGGGGCTACCCTCGTACTTGGTCCAGAAACTGCAACTAGTACAGAATATGGCAGCCAGAGTAATTTCCCGAACATCTAGGAGAGACTATATTACTCCGGGTTTAAAGTCCCTCCACTGGCTGCTTATTAGTTTCCGGGCCCAGTACAAGGTGGCTTGGGTCCAAACTATCTTCAGGACCGCCTTCTCCCCTATAATCCTCCCCACGCACTCCGGTCCTCTGGGAGAGGCCTACTTCAGCCACAAACATCTAGGCTTTCGGCTACCTCCCAGAGGGCATTTTCCATCGTCGCCCCTAGACTGTGGAACGGCCTGCTGGATGAGATGTGTCTGCTTACATCCTTAGGTAGCTTTAAAAAGGCTGTTAAGATGAATCTCTTCCGGTAGGCTTTTCCAGAATAGAGAACCCACACTCAGGAAACTCTTATAAATAGATACTGCCGCTCCCATTGATTATTGTTATGTTGTTTGACCCTTGGGTCAGTTTTAACTTGTATGGTTTTAATTCTCTATTAGATTTAATACCTTTTTAAGGGGGGGGGAGGGTACTAGGGATTTGATATGTTTTGCATTTTTAACTTGTTAGCCGCCCCGATTGTTCTCAGAGGGGTGGGATACAAATTATTATTGTTGTTGTTGTTGTTGTTGTTATCCATGTGGGCCTTGGTGAACTAGTAAAAACTGATAAGATGCAGACCTATAAAATCTATTACATATTTCCTACTGACTGTAGATGGATTTTGGGGGGTATTAGGGGCCACAAAAACAGCCTTGGTAGTGACTTGAGGCCCATAGACCACACTTTCCAACCCCTGTTTTAAAATTTAGGATGACTTTAATGCAACTGTTTTCTTCTATCTAATGACAGGGACAGCTCTGATGGATACAGTTTCCATTTAACCAAGGAAATCAAAAGCTGTGTATATTTCATGAAGAAGTGATGGATGGACTGCATACACACATGTTGGAAGCTCACATTCATGCCATATTTATTATGTGTAGCCTCTCAGAGCATGGGCACATGTCAGCTCATCAAAAATGGGATATCTCTGCAGCAGAAATTTGTCATGTGTAAAGAGGTTTTGATCAGCCTTGTGAGCATGGAGCTTTCACAGTAGTGTACCTAACTGGATTTCCAGTACAAGTGAGTGCACCATGCTGAACATTGATAATATTGAGAAAGCAGAGCAGAAAATATCTCGGACTGTGCTTCCAAATCAGGAATGGCAGGACTGAAGGCATCTCTGGTTCCATTTAATTTGGTAACAATATTATTGGGTCTACAGGGACAGAGGAACAAAAAGCTCTAGCAAAAGAGTTTAGTTCAGGCGTGATGCAAAGATCCTTGTTCATACAATGCATGAAAGATTGCTCCATCAGTTTTAAACACTGCCTTGCAAATGTACTGAATGTTCCCTTGTTCAGGTATTATTGGTGAGTCTAATTTATCTTCTCTTTACCATGCCATTTATCATTTTGTATATTCTCTCTCATGTCCAATTTACTCATCTCCTCTATAAACAATCTCATTCTGCCACCCCCTCACAGTTTCTCCACACACAAAAATGCTCACTCTCATTTCCAGGTCTGGTGCTCCTTTTGTTCTTTCACAAAATCCTTTTAGAGATAACATGATTAGCCTTGAACAGAGTATTCAGATAGCTATCTGTGTTTTATTAATCTATTTTTGCCTCCTTTCTGACAGAACGCTTTCCACAAAGCACTAATTAATAATACCAAGCAACTCTCTTATCTCAAATGTAGCCGGACCACAAAACAATGTAATGTGGAACCCAGAGAACAAGTACTCAGCTTAATGTCTTTTCCACTTTACATATAGATCAGAACAGATAAATACTAAGGGGCCTTTAGGTAACCAGAAATGTAACACCACTTAGCAAAGCAGTGCCTTCCCCAACTCCAAAATTACTTCTCAGAAAGATAGGGGCTGCAGAGGGAATGGAGTTATTTTATTAGCTAGGTCACCTAGTCCTTTTTAGCAGGCTTTCTTTACAAACTGTAAACTGTAATTAAAGAGGACAAGTTGAGCTGTTTATATTACTCCATAAACAAGCAAGAAACAAACAAAAAGACCTTCATTAAGAGGCAGTATCTGCTGGAAATCTGTAGCCAGAGGATTTAAGATGAAAGATGACCATGGTGAAGTATAAGTCATTTCTGCTGGTCTCTGCTCACTGGTATAAATCTAATCCACCTGGGGGGATTTGGAGACTTGATATAAAGTACCAGAAATTATATTTATGTCACCATTGCCCTCTGCTGGAGAGGAAGTTTCCAAGAGTACGCAAAAGGAGTGTTTTTAAAGTGGCTGAAGGAAATGGCACACCTTCACACCTCCAGGGCAATTGGTAGAAATTCACTCACCCTTTGCTCAGATAGTAGGTGGAATGGGATATTTTGAAATTCCATTTTGAAGGGTCAGAATTAGAACCATCTAGGGCTCTGTTGAATGAGGTATCTCCTCCAGAAAGCTCACCATTCAAACAAGGGCCCCATTCACACTACACAATTATAACACTATTATTCCACTTTAACTGCCATGGTTCCATCCTGTGGAATCCTGGGGTTTAAAATTCGGTGAGGCACTGAAGTGCTCTGGCTGAGAAATCCAAATGCCCCTTCCTTAACTGCTAATTCCATGATTTTATAGAAAATAATCTTGGCAGTTAAAGTGGAATAACAGTGCTTTAATTCTATATTGTGAATGGCCTTCAGGTAATTTTTCCATCTCAGCTCCAGGATGGCAAATTTAAATATGTAGTTCTTGTTTAGCAGTTAGTCTAAACCAGTGATTCCCAAGCTTTGGTCTTCCAGGTGCTTTGGATTTCAACTCCCAGAAGCTCCAGCCAGCTTGGTCAATAGTCAGGAATTCTGGGAACAAAGTCCAAAACATCAGGAGGACCAAAGTTTGGGAACCACTGGTCTAAACTATGGCACAGTTCTAATCTGTGTAAACAGATTCTATATTGACAAAAATATGGGAGAAACATCCAAGATATTTAGGGCTGCTACACACTTTCCTCTTAGAATCATAGAGCTGGAAGAGATGTAGCATCTATGCATATGTAAATTCAAGCCATTAGTAAAGTTTTGTTTTTAAACTACAAGCTATTTGTGCTATCTTTGAGTCAGCCTCTGTTCTTAGAGAAGCATTGGCGCCGTACAGACCACCAAAAAACTACAGCCTGCTGGTGCCTGTTTTTCCTCTGGAGGGAAGCCACAGCCGCCAAACTGCACAGCTTCCCTGCGGAGGGAAAAGAACCCAAGAAAAGCAGGTTCTTTTTAAGCTGCAAGGGTGGTGTAACAAGTGCGCCACTGGCACATTCATTACATAAGTGCCGCATGGCAACATGTGGACGCCGTGCAGTGCTTACATAACAATGTCAGTGCCCGTGTACACAGGGCACCACCATTGTTACGCCATCCGTCCGTACTAGGTTTAGGGACCATGCAATTGCTGTGTGGTCCCTAACCCTAGTATCGGCCCTGGTACGTCGCTTATTGGCGGTATGTACCAGGCCATAGTTGTCAGGACCATGGTAAACAGGTCTGAGGAAATGACATAGATGTGGCCACTAGGTGGAGGTGTTGTGCAAGTTATTTACAGCTCTAGTGGCAGTTATATGTTCCAGCATTTAAACAGTGCATCATTGGGATGTTTATGCAACTGTCAACTGTCGTTCTCAACTGTCACTGAGGGAGAGTGAGACAGTGTGTGCCTCAGAGTGGGTTGTCACTGAAGTGGATGGTGTCGATGTATAGAGTGTTGTACACAGTGGAATTTCTTCTATGAATAACAGCCTCATCTGAGAGAAGATTACAGTGTCTCTTTGCTCATTGAGAAAGCGACAGGTGTTTCTCCAGCTCACAAGCTACTGACTACAGTCACAAAGGTGGAGAATCTGGCGCCATACGTTAACGTGTTGCCTCACGTGCTGCGCAACATAGCAATGTCAAAAGCGTTTTAACAATAGTTAGGCAAGGACACGTTTCTGCTGCTCTGCTGATTTAAAATCTAGACCCTAATAGGCTTGACTTTGATATTTTTGATATTTTGATATTTTTTTGTTTTCTTAACAAAAGTTGAAACCTTGGGAAACTTGAATCCCCAACACAGACCTCCCTAATTGAGGCTAGCTACCTGGTGAGCAGTCTTCCTCTCTTTCTTCTACTCTCCACCTTTGTGAGCATCATTGTCTTTTCTAATGAGTCATGCCTTCTCACGATGTGGCCAAAGTATAACAACCTCAATTCAGTCATCTTGACTTCTAGGGGTATTTCAGGCTTGATCTGTTCAAGGACCCATTTGTTTGTCTTTTTTGCTGTCCACAGTATCCTCAGCACTCTCCCCCAGCACCTCATCTCAGATGAGTTGGTTTTCTTTTTATCTCCCTTTTCACTCTCCAGCTCTCACATCCATATTAGTGTTGCATAAAATACCAAAGTCAGGACAACTTTTCACTTCATCTGGAACACTTACATTGGCTACTGTTTATGAGTTATATCTTTACATTTGCTAACCTCTTTGAGGACAGAAGGCATTACACAGGCAGGAGGAATTGCACTGGATGGAGGGGAAAAGACAATATAGCCTATTTAGGCAACACAAAGAGTGCCCCAAATTCATCTCTCTTCCATCCACGTTTGCTTTAGAAGTGAAGAGACACTGAATTCCCTCCATTGTCTTTTGAGTCCATTTTCCTCCTTCACTCCCTCTGTCAGAGGCTGCCTCAAAGCAGGCAGGGTTCCCCTGAGTCATTTGACATATTGTCTAAAATCCCAAACCCCTCCATACTCTTTTTGTCCTTAGGGAACTTCAAGAGATGGGACTTCTGACCAGGGGAAGATTCTGTTAATATTTTGGGTGATGAACCTTGCCCATGGTTCCGGTCCGGTGCCAACTGGATGAAGATGCCGGTTATCTCTCCAACACAGGAACAGAGCGAAACTCCAAACACAAGCTTTCAGCTTGCTGGAACAATCCCTGGAGAAACAGCTGCTAAATCAAAGAATCACTCTCCACTAATTCACTCCTTAGAGGGCTTTATTACTTTGTTTCAAATAAACATGAGTTAGTTGCTACGACACAAGAACTCTTACCGACACACCACACTATCTTCAAACTCCCACAATCCACCAGAACAGTGTTTTCGTTATATACATAATTACCATGAGGCGACCATTAAGTCCAGCCTCTGCATATACAAGTTGCACCACAGACACCAATCCCTCTTGAGACTGAAGACATAGCATATTTACATTTAGTCCTGTTCAGTTGACCTTGAACATCCGGCTGCTGCTCCGGACTCCAGCTGTAGGCAATTTAGGCTTCTGCAGTCATTGCCACATCTGAACATTTTCACCTTCAATATACTAACAGATTCTTCAATCCTTATTTTCAGCTGTCAGTTCATTGCAGAATAAAAGGAAACTGAAAAGCTGGACACAATTCCTTGGTTCCTCTTAACTTTTACTCTACCAGCAACCCCTTTTTAGTTGAAATAGCTGTAAATAATTACAATTCTCACTCGTAAAATACTATGTGAGCCATATGTACCTATAAAGTTGTTTATATGTGTAAATAAAACCATACCTTCTGTACGTGATGAATGTAGGTGTTTGCTCATATATATCATAAACAATATATACTAAGGAAGGGAATTTACTATGATTCCTTGAGTCCTGCCACAGGTGCATATGGTAAGACTCCCACATTGGTTAAATGTATATTGGATCGGTATCTCATGGACTGAATGGGGTAACTCCATGTACCATTTTGGTTGAGATATCCTCAGCTCAGTCCATGAACTGTTTGTTTGTTTGTTTGTTTAATTAATATCCTACCTTTTTCTCCGCAAGGACCCAAGGTACCTTCTAGTGGTTTAAGGTATCCTGAATGCAGTGGATTGTGAAGTGAAGACTAAAAATCTATATCTGTAGCCACATAAAAGCAAGTGAGGAGATACAACTGGAGGGATACAACTGGCTATAGCTTCAGGATGATGCCAAGTTGCCTGTATTTGTGCAACACCCCTAGCACTCCTGGTCTGTGTATAGTTGCCCTTGATGGAAGCTGCTAATTAAACTGGGAATAGGGAGAATTCCCACAAGAGGAAAGGGCTCATTTGCTGATTGAAAAGAAATCTCTTTCTGGTTCACAAATGAACTCTAGTGGAATTGATAGAAATATAACTCCTAAATAATATTAACTGTTCAATGCTGACTGCTTTCAGGATGTAGAGAGCAATCAATCAGTCATTAAGTTTGAATACCTCGAAGTGGAAGAGCTTTAGCCACAGCTGGACTTCTTGCAATTTTGAGCAATAGCAGTACTGTTGTAGAGATTACTTCAAGTGGGTAATTATCTAGTCCACTATTCTGCATTATTACTATTATATAATATAAATATTTAAAATGTATTTAGTAATATAAAAATGTAAAATCTCCCTTAAGGCTCATCTTGTAATATCTCTTTCCCACATGATCACAGAGTTGTCTTTGACAACACTGGCTTCCTTGGCTGAGTAACGGAGATGAGCACCACCCCCTATAGTTGGTCACAACTTGACAATCTTGTAAAAGGAGAAACCTTTACCTTTTCTGACCCAGATGCCATTCCTTTGGACACCTGCCTGTATGACAAGACACACACTTGCATGTGTGATGCACTGCCTGTACAGTGCATTGGTGTGCCAAGTGATACCTTGGCAGAGCACAAACATGGAGACCTCTCATACATGCCCCCTCCATTCCCCTTCAGCTCATGCTCTCTGATGGAACGTCTGGTTTGTGTAAGTTGTAATTACATCCATTGCGTTATTGGCAATTATGTTTTTGCTTTGCCACAGTCCCATACTGGTGTCAGGCTGTCTATATGCAGGTGCAATGATGCTCATTTTCTACCTCGAGCTGGAGCATCACAGCTTCTTTTTGCTCTGCTCTTTAGCCCTGGTGCGCTGCTTCATTTTGCTTTCCACCTGGTTTCACCTCGTGAGTTGTCTAAACAGACAGGCTTCAAAGAGGTTAGAAGCTGAAGTCAAAGGCTTTCACGGCCAGCATCAATAGTTTACTGTGGGTCTTTCTGGCTATGTGGCTGCATTCTGCAAGAATTTATTCTAGACATTTCACCTGCAACTATGGCTGGCATGTTCAGAGGGTTAGAAGTTGCTTTATTTGGCCAGTGTGGTCAACCCTTTTATCTTTGTTAAATGTTTCCTGCTTCTAGATGCTTATCTGGCAGGGGTAAAACACCACTAAAATTAATGGTTAACCCTTGCCTAGCTCCTTTCTAAGCTGAAATAATTGAAGTTTGAAATGTAAAAGGCTTAAAAGTAATCTCATTCTGTTTCTTCCTGTCAAACTCTCCTCCAAATCCCAGATTTAGCCAGAAAATTATGTTCACTTATTTTGTCTCCTGGTTTTTGCCCAGAGTCATGTTCCCATAAGGTATTGGCCAAGATATCCTTCACTTTGCAATATTCCAGTTACAATGCTCCTCATCAGCTCTTCTGAGTAATTTAATGAGACTACGGAAAAATAATTTTTATCACATGTAAATCTATTTTTAAGGAGTACATTCTTTCACTCTGGCAGCTTCCCCATCTATCTGCCCACCTTTTCTTTGGGGTTTGTGTGTGTGTGTATAAAAAATATCTTTGTCTTATTTGTGACTATCTATTTCTCCCTTCACTTCTTAGTAACTCCTGAACCTGATTGCTCTGCCAAACAGCCATATTTTTCAGTCTGAATCTAGTTCTTTGTTTTATTCCAATCTTTGTTACACCATTCTTGATCTTAGTTAAACACTTTAACAGATTCTGAAACAACTGTGTTTTATTAGCTAGTTATTTATGTTAGCCATTCATTCATTGCCATTTATGAAGCTCTACCACAATACTTGCTATTTCCCAATGCAATTGTTGTATATATGTTGAATCTTCACTAAAATCACTCATTGGATAGCTCTGTGTCGATATAGGTTATTGGATTCAAGCTAAAACTCAAAAAGGTTCAAAAATCTCTTGCAGGCAAATATGCTCAAAACCTGTATCAATTCTGCTCAAAGATCATACCTATTGCTGTTTTAAACCACCTTGCGATTTCTTGATATAGGGCTGGGTATATATATTTTAATAAATTTACAAAACAAATTGTTGTTGTTGTTGTTATGTGCTTTCAAGTCATTTCTGACTTAAGGCGACCCTAATATAACACTATCACAGGGTTTTCTGGGAAAGAGAAAGAATGGCTTGCCCAAGAATATCCAAAAGGGAATCAGTCTCTGACCTCTAAAGTCACAGTCACAATCAAACCCCTCCACCATGCTGGATCTCTCATAAATTAATATTTAAAGTATCAGCAGAATCTGCCTCATGTACATGGATATTTGCTGTGATTAACACAGATGTTAATCTACAAGTTACAGTACTACAGTGTCCATCACCCCATGCTGGCTGATGGGGTGACAGCAGTTGTAATATACAGCATCCTTGGAGTAGTCATAATTGGGAAAGCCTAAGTGTTAACCACAGGAAATATCCATGTACATTTGGCAAATATTACTGGTATTTTAAGAATGATTTCCTTTAGACTGCCCTGGAAGGAATCAGGACACTACTCTTTCACTGCTGAGTGTGATGTGGTGGCCAAAAAGGCCATTGCAACTTTAGGCTGTATCAAAAGGAGTATAGTGTCCAGACTGAGGGAAGTAATAGTACCACTCTATTCTGCTTTGGTTAAGCCTCACATAGAATACTGTGTCCACTTCTCGACACTACAGTTCAAGAATGATATTAACTACCTGGAATGTGTACAGAGGAAGGTGACCAAAATGATCAAAGGTCAGGAAACCAAGTCATATGAAGAATAGCTTAGGGAGCCATGTACTGTATAGCTTGGAGAAGCAATAGCAGTAGCAATAGTATATACATTTCTATACCACTTAGCAGTGAACTCAGCACTCTCTAAATTGTCTACAATCTGTAAGCCAATTGTCCCCAATAGCTGGGTACTCATTTTACCAACCTACTAAAAGGTTGAGAGGTGATATGACAACCATATGTAGATACCTGAAGAGGTGTCATATAGAGATGGAATCAGCTTCTTTTCTGGTGATCTGGAGACTGGAACACCAACCAATGAATTTAAATTACAAGAAAAGAGATTCCACTAGACATTAGGAACATTTTTGTAAGATGCTTGGAGTTTCTTGCAGAGAGAAATATGGGATATAAATTAAATAAATAAGAGCTGTTCAACAGTGGAACCAACTGTCTCAGAGGGTAAACTGCTTCCTTCTTTAGATGTCTTTAAACAGAAGTTGGATGGCCGTCTCTGAGGAGTGCTTTAGTAGTGTATTTCTGCAAGGCAGGGAGTTAGACTAGGTGGCCTTTACAGTCCCTCCCAGCTCTATTATCATTTTGAATTCAAATTGTGTGTCCTATATCAGCTTCAGGCACTGAGAGGATAGAGGATTGTTTGGCTTTGCCTTTATTTATAGCATCTTGCAATGACCTTGTAAGAGCACCATAGGCCCATGTGGCCATAAGACTTGGCTGGATTATTGTAATTTCACTCTGCAGGTTCTTCTATCACTCACCACTCATTCAGAAACAAGCAGCATGTTCACCTCCAGCTTGAGCTACATTGATCATATTAGCTTCATTCCAGCTGCCTATCAAGCACTGAATTGACTAAACTGGCCCTGTCGTTCTTAAAAGCTTTTCACTGTGCAAGTCCTGGCTGTATTCAAGAGACTTGGGAGTAAAGCAGCCAGATTCTGGTAGTCATACCCCTTCAAAATCTATTTGTCAAGCCGCTCCTCACTATTTGCTCAGATCACTTTTCAAATTCACTCCTACAGCACAATATATGAAGAATGTGTAGGCGTGTGCCTTAAAAGGAAAAGAAAGTGGAACCACCAACACATGTTCCCTTAAGGTACCTGTGAGATAATCTTGACATGCTCACTGGACCAATTGAGATCTTACACTGAACCAGGTGCTTGGTATTTAGTACAGGCTAAGGCTGATTTTTAGACCCACTGTTACAGGTACCTGCTGTACCATTGGCACTATGTTATTACATGGGAATTAGCTCCAGCCTGCACAGCATAGGGAGAGGTGCCAGGAGCTGGAGAGCAATGCCAAGCCACAAGCCTAGAGATCACAGCTTGCTTATTTGTTTATATATTCATCCATTCAATCAATCAATCATTCATTTAAAATATTTATCTCCTGCTCTATATCCAAGGATGTTAGGATGACATATAAGAAAATCAATTTAGATTAGTTTAAATGAGTAAGAATAATGTTAAGAGAGTAAAAGCATATTAAACGATTTAATACTTTAAAAAAGGCAATTTGAAACCAGTTAAATCAATTTAAACTAATACAAACCATAGCACATGTGCAAATTGGATAAAACCAGCTAGAGGCTCCAAAGGCTTTAATAAAACAGCCATGTTTTGACTTGGTGATGGAACACCAACATTGGCACAAGTTGGGCCTAACTTGTTGTATCCCCTTTGCCAAAGCTGTGTGCTATGTCTCATAGAATCATAGAGTTGGAAGAGACTGCAAGGGCCATCCAGTCCAACCCCCTGCCATGCAGGAAATCCAAATCAAAGCATCCCCGACAGATGGCCATCCAGCCTCTGTTTGAAGACCTCCAAGGAGGAAGACTCCACTACACTCCTAGGAAGTGTGTTCCACTGTCGAACAGCCCTTACTGTCAGGAAGTTCCTCCTAATGTTGAGGTGGAATCTCTTTTCCTGCAGCTTGCATCCATTGCTCTGGGTCCTAGTCTCTGGAGCAGCAGAAAACAAGCTTGCTCCCTCCTCAATATGACATCCCATCTCATTGTCAAAGATAAGTGCACATTGATATGGGTTGTACCATTCACACACAAAGTGATGGCTAGCAACTTGGACAACAATAACAAGACTTGCAGCAGAACACTGGTACTCTCCCACAGCTTGGAAAAGTTACTTTTTGGTATACAGCTTCCAGAAACCTCTACTAGCTATACTGGTTAGGATGTTCTGGGAGCTGGAATTTAAAAAAAAGAAATCCCCCCTGCTCTGTTTCAAGGCTGTTTGGCCTTCATGTTTCTTTTCATTCTGTACAAAAGACAACATGGAAAGAAGATATGGAGGGGCAAAGCATAATAACTCGGCATTTCAGACAGTATGTAGCTTTGCACAGTGCACAATTGTTACTCTATTGTCACTTTTAAATTTTTGTTGCTTTGCACTGATTTTTCAGCCCATGCTACCTCTAGATATTAGGCTATAAGCCTGTGGCACTGGTTCTGCACTAATGTGAATCTAGCATTTTAATAAAAGTGCAGCTTTCAATTATATAAAAAGGAGAATGTGTTAGAATAAAAAAATCACAGAAGCAGGATGAAGCATTTTCAACAAAGCCTTTCTAAAATGCCAATATGGTCAAGTTGGGAAAGTTGTTTTGTTTTAATAAGCAGTGATATATACAGATGTATGCAGTGACAAAAGTGGCATATTTTGGAGGATAAGCATTTCTAATGTCAGTCCCAAGAGCCAGACCCTCAAGGAGACCCCCACAAATGCAGGCAGCTCTTTATTTAGACCCCCAGTGAAACCCCCCCCCCCCCATGTAGGCACTCATAATGCCAGTTCCAAAAGCCAGACCCCAAAGGAAAGCCACCCAGATACTTATCACAAACCACTTCTAGCTGTCAGGAACTTTTATAAAGCTAATGGTTCTTGACTGTCAACAGAAGACCATGCCATCCCAAAAATACCTTGCATCAAAACAGGAATAGCTTGCAACAATACATTATTGTTGAGCAAATTCATCCATCCATTCACCCACCTACCCTTATTCCACTACTGTGAAGAATGCAGCTACATTAAATGGAATTAGGGAAGTCCAGAGGGAATAGCTGGTGATGCCATCATTCCTGTTAATGAAAAAGTCCTGTGCTTTGACTCTCTGAACCCTGATACTGCTATGGCACATTTCCAGCTTGCTTTAACACTGTATGTATGGAATAAATATTTACATGTGAATCCCACAAATGAGTTAAGACTGACAAAAAAGGAGAGCTCTTTATTCACCAATCAAAGCTCCATATATATACTGAATCAGGAACCAGTAATACACCGAGTGTCAAGAACTAGCTGGACACAATCTGTCCAACATGTTCCTTATAAATCAGTTAATGGTACTGAAGGATAAGCATCTTCTACTCCATCCTTTTTGGCAATGCCCATGGGCATGTCTTAGGTTGTTCTACCAATCCTGCTATCTAACAGAACACTCCATTAACAAACTCTAAGGACTTATCTCATTCTACCAGGCCCTATGAAGATAAACTCAGGGACAACGTAGACATTAAATGTGCATTTCCATCTAACCTCTGTTTTTGTTTTTGTTTTGAACTGCAAATTGCATCAGATGTGTGAATGGGAACTTAACATTAATGTAAGCATAGTGTGAGAATTAATTCCTTAATTCCATGAAAAGACCAGATGGTGGTGACAGAATCACTTCTCTGAAGCACTGGAAGGAAATATCCCATTGACACAAAACCACTGCATGCTGATACACCTTTTGGTTGCTCAAATATGATATGCCTACAGTTAAAAAGCAAACACTTTGAAATGGCCTCATGGTGGCTAATATGTCAACTTAAAATGGAAGCCAAATTTGGGTAGATGGGAGATCTTGAGGGGTTTCCAGCCAGACAGCTGCATTGTGCACCTTTTTCAGTATTTCCCTCCTTAATGGATTTTCTGCAAAAAAAAAAAAAAAAAAAAAAAAGGATGGAACATAGTTAGAACATATGGGAGGATTACAAGGGAACCCATTGGTGGAATCCTATTGGTCATGTAGATGCTTGTATGTTCTTTTAAGTTCATTGGACAAGGAGGTATCCAAAGCCTGCTCATGCAATGCCTGCTCTGCCTAAGCAAGCCTGCTTCAGAGACAGGTGTGTGCTCCTTCACTCATTTAGTGGCTGGAGGAGGGCACATTATTCCTAGGCAGCATCCAGATGCAGATGAGGAAAAAAGTAGCCATCACCCTCTTGTATGCCCAGCACACACACTATTCTGGCTGTTTTCACCCAACTGCAGAAAGGCAGCTGGATGTTGGTCAGGTGTTCCATGTTGTGCTGGGAGGCCTGATTTCTCAGAAATAAGACTAAAGGTTCCTCAAAGACTTAAACATGAAATTTCATCATTCTGTAGTTCCTCTCCTGTTAAAGGCTACTGACCAACTGTTATATCCAGAGACACAATAGACTGGGATGGACTACTTAAACCCAGGACATTCCAACAAATTGGACTTACTGAAAACATTATACTTCATATTCTCCTCTGCCCATTAAATGGCTGGGAGTTGTTATTTGCTGTTGGGAAGCTTTCTTCTATGGGAGACAAAAGTGGTAGTCTGGCAGAACTATGTACTAGAGAATTACACTCCACCTGTGCTAAGTGGGGTCTCAGCCATAATCATCTGATTTTTTTAAAGGTTGTACACCACTTTGATTGTGGTAACAAAAAGCAGGATATAAATTAAAGCTTTATTTATTTATTATTTATATCTGAAACCCACACAGTATTCCATCAAAAGGGCATGGTTTAAAAAAACCCCTTCCAATAATATCCTTACGTTTTGTGAAAGAACAGCAATAAAATGTAATTAACAAATAGATAAAATGTTTTCATTATAATTTGGACTGGCATTTTTGTTGCAATGTTAACTTCAGGTCACATTGACAAGGGTGGGATGGGGCGGTGTCAGTAATTCTCTGTTTCTTCAGAATGTTTTGTCTCTTGCAGTGCTGGATAAAAGGTTTTGCTGGAAACCTTCCAGGTACTCCCAGCCAAGCCAAATAATTTATATCATTTGGAAAAGAAACAACTATGAATGTCAAGGAAACAGCAAAGCAGGTTTGTAGTTTGGATTGTCTGGAAATTTCAGTTTTGGGGAGCAAATGAAAAAGAGAATATAGGCTTAGCAGAATTCAAAGGCTTCATACATCCATCTCTGAGCCCAGTGAACAAAATTGATGCATTCTGTAAATGGATGCATCCTGACAGTGAGAGTTGTTTGGCAGTGGAACACACTCCCTCAGAGTGTGGTGGAGTCTCCTTCTTTGGAGATCTTTAAACAGAGTCTGGGTGGCCATCTGTCAGGGTTGCTTTGATTGTGAGTTCCTGCATGTCAGGGGGGTTGGACTAGATGGCCCTTTTGGTCTCTTCCAACTCGATGATACCATGAAAAGATAATAAGGCGAAGAAGGTGCATAACTCAAAAATAACCCAGTTTGATACTGCTTTATCTTCCATTGCAGAATGCTATGGAATCTTGGGCATTGTTCTTTTGAGAGATATTTGGTCTTCTCTGTCAGAGAGTTCTGATGCCCCAACCAAGTGTGATTTCTGTGCATGACTGTGAAAGCTGGACAGTGCAGAAAGCTAACATGAAGAAAATCAACTCATTTGAAATGTAGTAGTGGGGAAGAGTTCTATAGATACCATGGACCACGAAAAAGACAAATTAATGGGTCCCAGAACAAATCAGACCTGAACTCTCACCAGAGGAAGATGACTAAGAATCATAAGAGTTTGGGCCATTAAGTCAATGCAGGAACTTCAGCTACAGCATCCCCATCAGGTAACTGTCCAGCCTCTTTTTCAAGACGTTTAGAGAAGAATATCTAGGCAACTTGTCCCATTGCCAAACCACTCTTACTGTTGAGAAGGTGTAAATTGAGGCTATTAGGGAAGACAGTAGAAAAAACGAAATATTGCACTACAAGTGCACTGATTCAATAGTCCTGAGTTTCCATGACTTGAACAGGGCAGTTGATTACTGGTCCTCTTGGAATCCTCTCACTCATTGGATTGCTATTAATCAAAGTCAACACGACAGCCAGTGACAACCACAAAGAGGAGGTGGCATTTATAATGGAATATGGGCAGAGCTTGAAAAATGTCCTTTTTTGAATTATAAGCCTCATAATTCCCCAAACTACATGGTAATGCCAGTTGAGGGATTCTGGAATGTATAGTTAAAAAAAAAATTCCCCAAAGCTCTGTATATGGTTTTAGTGGGTACAGTATTGTTTGCAATGCTCTCCAATCACTTTTCCCTAGCTGACTCTTCCTTCTGGTGGTGCAAGATTAGAAGAATATAATTGGAGGCCAATGTAAGTTCATGCATTTTAGATAGATAGATAGATAGATAGATAGATAGATAGATAGATAGATAGAATACATTTTGAATGTCAATTGCCCCTTCACATTCATTCTCTCTCTCATACATACACACTCTGTCCTATTTACATAAAGGAAGCATGTTCACACCACACAGTCGATCAGTCAACCAAGAGATCAATAGTGATACTTGCCCCTTTCTCTGCGGAACCATCCCCCTCTCCCACAGCACATAGTACCATCTGTCCCTGCACCTTATGTGCTGGCAGCTTTTAATCTTAAGTAACAACAAACAACCACAACTACGGAATATTCATAAACATTTCACAGCACTTCACCAGCTGAGCCAACAGCTACAGAAAACCAAAACTGTAGTTTGCCTTTCTTTTCATTCCCCCTCCCCACCATTATTGAGTTTTTCTAATTTTGTTTGTAAATTAGCAAAATAATTGTTTTTCTCTCCAGAGCTTGGGAAATTACTTTTTAAAAGTAATTTGCTATGTAATGTATTATAACCTCCATCCCAAGCCATTTTTACTGTGAACTCTACAAGGCTATTGGAGTGACTTGTTGTGCTTTTTTTGTGCATTGCTTGCTACTTTTTTGTTACTTTTGTGACTTCAAAAAAACATTAAGACTGATAAGAGACTGACACAAAACTTGAAAATTCTGCTTAAAGTGCCTGTAAAAATGCCTAAAATACCCAAACATAGTAAAAGAAAAGAGCACCATGAAAATGTTATTGGTGGCATGCACCAAAAATTACGTCATTCCACTCATCACATAATGTTTGAAATCTAATGTTGCTTCACCCAGTTACCCCCATTAAAAAGGAATGAGTTACAGGTAACAACATTGTTTGTAACACATTCATTCCACACTCTGTGTAAACCTATGCATTCTAGACTTCAAATTGATATTTATTAGCCTTTTTACAACCACAGTAAGTGCCCCCAAAACATTATCCAAAGACTACTTTGACTTCATAAATTGATATACAGATACTCTGTCTTCAGTATTCTGTTATTCTAGGGCAAAAAGGCTGCAGCTTACAGTACTTTCTTAACTTCTTAGGTACTTGTGTACAAATATGAATTTTATGGATAGTCATTAAACTTTCTATCAAATAAGCTTTTTCATATTTTCCTAGTTATGTCTCATGACAAAATGTATTGCATTTTGACTCCTTTTTGTTGTTCTTGATGTCCACTCTCTTTCTTTGAAGAATATTTTATGGAAGAGATAAAATTATAATAGCTTTCATCTACAGGCAATAATTGTGATAGGTGAGAAGCAAGGTTTCTTTTCACAGATATTTTTGTAATATGAAATGTAAGCAAATAGGCAATGCTGTAAATACAAGTCTTATGAAGTAAAGCTGCTTTTACATTTCTAAGTAATCTTGTGATGTTGAAAAAGTTAAATATAGAAATAAAATAGGTTGATAAATTATGACAAGTCTTATGAGAGATGATTGTAGGAAATTACTGATTTAAAATATGAAGAAATTTAATGTTTCACCTTTTAATGTTAAAAGAAAAGGGAGTTATGTGTTAATTATTGTTAAATGACTGTTTGAATAAAAAAAATTAACAACAACAACAAAACTTCTCTAGGCATTTGTAGGTCCTCTGGTGTGATTCTATGGTCAGTTTCCCGTGGATGTTGACCATGGAGTTGTACTGGAGGACCTAGAGATTCCTAGGGAGGTCTTCCCTCAGGTAAGAAAAATAGTGATTTTTGTATTTGTGGCTTTCCCACTTTCACAGGGGTCCCATGCCCCTAACCCCAGGAAATGTGGAGAACCCACTGTATATACCTTGCAATTTTATATGATATTTTTAGAAGCACCAATTAAACATGGTAAGTGGACATCTAAAACCATAACATATGTAAAGGTCCCAGGCTGAGACTGCAAATATCAGGTTTTGTTGTCTATTGGTCAATGTTTTTGCCCCTCCCTCCTTAACTGTCATCTTGGCCTCAGAGGGAGCGATCAGGCAGACCCAGCAACATCAGGGACTGCCTGAAGGACGAGACTTCTCCCTTCTTTAATTGTCACCTTGTATTTGTATTGTATTCCATTTTTACTGTACACCGCTATGATCATTGCGGAATAGCGGTCTATAAATAAAACGTATTATTATTATTATTATTATTATTATTATTATTATTATTATTATTATTACAGTAAACAGAAGCTGTACTATAATATGCTACTTTTAAAATTGGAACAATTTTCAGTGAACTACAGTGCGTTACATTGATTCCAGATGTTGCCTTTCCAATGAGTCACAATGAATGAGCTGAATCAGAAGTAACTCAAATCATGCAGCAAACTACTAACACAAACAAGCAAAAGTATTCTATAGTGGGCCTTTGGTATCTGCTGGGGTTTGGTTCTATGGATACCAAAATCTGTGGATGCACAAGTCCCATTCAATACAGTGGCATAGTAAAATGATATCCCTTTTATTAAATGGCAAAATAAAGGTTTGCTTTTTGGAATTTATTTATTTTAAAAATATTTTCAAGTCATGGATGCTGGAATCCATGGATAAAAAAATCTGTGGATATAGAGGGCTGTCTGTACTTCAGTGTTTAATGTAACAAGGATTTCTTTTTACAGTCAAAGTGATAGAGAATTGGAAAAACTTGACAAAACCCAAGCATGGATAAAATTGCACTTTTTATTGACATAGCTTCTGTTTATAAGCTTTTGAATCACACAGAACACTCTGATCAATTAAAAGTCTGAATATACTTTAATCAACGAAGGCTTTTGTAACAGAAAACATCACTCAGCCCCATGGCTTCTTTCAGTCTTTGAAACCAACTCTACAAATCCAGAGGGGCTTTTTTAAAAGAAAAGTTCAGTTAAACACTCATATAATCATTTGTGTTGCTGCTTCCACAATCGCATGTATTATGTAGTGATCAAACAAGAGGTTGATGACAATCTTCAACCTGCTATTGTATTCATCAGGGGAAAAGCAGGATGAAAGATAGAAACACTGTTGCCAGTTTGAACAAGTAAGCAGTATGGTTATTTCCTAATGATGAATGCCTCCCTTCTGTAGCCTCAAATAAAACTTATCTATCACAGTGAGGCAAACACAGAGATATTGCTATAAAACCATTACATTTTAGCATAAAAAGTTAAGCTTTGTACAAAACTATTTTAAGATGGAGATACATATACTCAGTGGGAGTTTTAGTTAGCTATGGTGCTTGAATGGTAGTCCCACAAACATAAATAAGTCCTTTAAGTGTTTTGGACTTCCAGATCCCAGAAGCCCTAGCTGGTTTGGCCTATAGTCAGGAATTCTGGGAGCTCAAGTCCAAAATATGTGGAGGACCAAAATTTGGGAATCACTAGGGTTTCAGTTAGAAATTAATTACAGTTGCCCTTCCTAACTACAGATCTTAGATCCGCCAACTTGAATATCTGTGGTGGGGCACCCTCCACTGTTTTCAGTGCCGCACACACTTGGCATGCGCACACAGCACCACACTCCATTCAAGCCTATGGAGCTTGAATATGTGCGAGCCTTTATTTGTGTGTGTGTGTGTGTGCATGTGTGTAATGGATCCCCCATGAAAAGGGAGGGCCAATTGTCTCAACAAAGCAACTTTCATGATGGTGCTGGAACTATTAGTTTGTATATTGATTGTGTTCTTAACCAATGGCCCAAGGCAGCATTTACTTTAGAGAGGAACTTTATTACTGAAGTGAGTGAGTGAGTGAGTGAATAAAACAAAAGTCTGGGCTTCCGTATGTGCTAATGATTGAAAATGCTAAGTGTTCACTGGACAGGAGCACCACATACCCATGACATGCTCAATAATGGAGCTAAAATATTTGCTTTCTCTTTTGTTGCTACATCCCCATGGAAACAGGCACCAGTGGACAGAGCTGGCCTACACTTCTGAACAAAGATGAAGCTGCAATCAGACGCTAGCTTTGGCTCTCTAGTTTTATGGCCTCTCATCTCACGCTTCACCTCTTTGAAAATTAAATTTATGAGCGGACCTGTGAAGTTTACCACATCACTAATTTTATGGCTGCCCTTGTCAAACTGTTTCTTGCTGTTCATTAGCAGCACACTGAAAGGAGGAGGATAGTGGTGAAAACCTGTGGCCTCAATGCATCAATGTTAGCAGGTACAAAGGTGGAGTAGCAATGGCAATTGTGTGACACCTGAGAAAGCCTCCATTTGTGAGAGAAAGAGATGCCCCTTGCCTCCCACATATCTGAAGAAAGTACCAAAAAATCCTATGATAACCTAATTATATGCATTTCTCCTTTCATGATACAAAGCCTTCCAAGGCAACTTAGAAAGATACATGAAGATACTTACAAAAAAGCAATATTAAACTATAACTGCTAACAATGATATTTAGCATACAGTAATGGATGGTAGAAGGGAAGAAGAGTCCAGGCTGAATGAGCTCTGTGATGGGTTTTGCCAGATCTTGCAGAAATCATTTTTTAAATTAATTAACTAACTAAATAATTAACTTACTGTGTTGGATGGAAATTCTGGGAGCTGCAGTCCAAAAAGTAGCTTTGCCAAATTCTTGTGGGGTTTTTTGTTCTGCTTCTCTATGGAGTTGATCACACGTGAAATTGGAACTCCAATCCAAAGCCAATCCAAAGGGAAGGGGAAGCAGAGTCAATTCGAATGCAAGGCAATTCACGTGATTAATTATCTCATGTGAAGAGCGAAATTGTGGTCATTCCGGAGGCAAAGCAGAGTGCAAAATAAATTATTACACCAGTACAGTCCATGCGGGTTCACCAATTCGAATTGGCACTCTTGTGCATGCTCAGTGGGGCTCTGAACACATCGAGAACTTTCACGCTTCCTGTTTCACATGAATGATTGCTTCGTGTTCTATGGGCTTTATGGTCCGTTTTGGCACTCAAACTAGCACTCTTTGTATGGGCTTTATAGTCTGTTTTGGCAATCATAGCACACTTTCTATGGGCTTTATAGTCCGTTTTGGAACTCAGACTAGCACTCCTATGGGCTTTATAGTCTGTTTTGGCACTCAAACTAGCACTCTTTCTATGGCTTTATAGTCCATTTTGGCACTCAAACTAGCACTCTTTGTATGGGCTTTATAGTCCATTTTGGCACTCAAACTAGCACTCTTTGTATGGGCTTTATAAGTCCATTTTGGCACTCAAACTAGCATTCATTGTATGGGCTTCATAGTCTGTTTTGGCACTCAAACTAGCACTCTTTGTATGGGCTTTATAGTCCGTTTTGGCACTCAAACTAGCACTCTTTGTATGGGCTTTATAGTCCATTTTGGCACTCAAACTAGCACTCTTTGTATGGGCTTTATAGTCCATTTTGGCACTCAAACTAGCACTCTT
>NC_056522.1:338536676-338567034 GCF_019175285.1 Sceloporus undulatus
TGTATGGGCTTCATAGTCTGTTTTGGCACTCAAACTAGCACTCTTTGTATGGGCTTTATAGTCTGTTTTTGCATCCAAACAAGCACGCTTTCTATGGGCTTTATAGTCCGTTTTTGCATCCAAACAGGCCGTCTTCCCCAGCGGCACTGGAAACAGCCACTTTTCCACTCCTCGTCAGCATGTCTCCTTCCTATACACACATATGTAGAACAAGCATTCACACACATTCTATCAATCTAAAAGCACCAGCATTCTGTAAAAAAAAAAAAAATGTTGCTTGTGAAGCGACTGATGCGAGAGGGGGGGCATGTTCCACCCAGTGCCCACCCTTTGCGCTGTCCATGTTAAAACGTGAATACATTCAGTCCCCAGTAGGTCTCTGCCCTTTCCCCAGCGGCATCGGAAACAACCACATTTCCCCCTCGGCAGCAATGGAAGCGGAGGGAGTACTGGAAGAAATGGAGCAAAATTGCAGCGCAGCATCATGGGAAATGTGGCAGCTTGGAGGTTGTGGGGGGGGGGGGTGTACCAGGACCATAGCAAAGTTGCATTCCACACCAGACCAATTCAGATTGAAATCGAAGTGAGCTTGGAAACAATTTTTGTGAATTCGCTTGTTACCAAATTCACCTACATCAGAAGTGACCTTGGATTGACTTAGGATCGGCTTCTAAATGAGCCCCCATAGAAAGCAATCACGTGTGATAATCTATCATGTTATAACATGAATTTTGATGGTTGGGCCTGGAATGGCTTCAGATTGGAGTTGCAAAAATCGTTGTGTGATATGGTCCATAGGATGTTACAGATATTTCAGGAAAGACCAGAAGTGAATGAAAGTTCAGCAGTTTATTAGCTGGCTGGCTTCAGAGGAATATTTCTCCAAAGTCTGAAGCCCCAAACATAGGTGATATAAATTTTTATAGGAATTCAAACAAAGATTTTCCAAGCTATTGATTGGATACACATACATACATACACTCCTTTTCAGTCACTGGATATGAAACATACACAATTTTAAGACCCTCATGGTACCTGTTCAAGACTCCTTCCAAAAGGTCAGTTGCTGGTAATGGCTTTATAGGCATAGGGTGAGGGATTGGCAGACCAGTGATGTAGGTGTGTAAGTTGGTTTTCTGTAGCCTCTTTAGCCCAATACACATGTTAAAAGAACTAAGGAAGCGATGAACTATAGGGACAGGTTAAGCACATTGGCCCTGTTGTCAACATTTCATACATGCAAGGCCCAGTTCCTGATTTCCCTGATCTCACTGTATGAAGCTGTGAGGTCGGAAAGGAAAAGGAGATTGAACATGAGCAGAATGCTCAATGTAATCTTACATTTGGTTCTCGGTTATGTAGAGTCTTTCTCTAACACTCAGTTGAATGCAAGTAAAATGTCACTTTAGACCATCCTACTCAAAGATTACTCTAACCCAGTGATTCCCAAAGTAGGTGGTAGCACCTCGAGTGGGTACTGGAAACCTCCAGGGAGACCCTGAGGGGAAAAAGGGCGGGGGGGGGGGGGGGTGAGGTGGCAGGGAATTGTGAGGATGAGGGTGGCATGAAATCTCTCTTTTACACCGTTCTGGGATGACAGGGTCCACTTGCTCTGTCAGGACATTCTGGGACTGTTTGTCAGTCTATCTAGGCTGTGAGGCAAGAGACCCAGCATGGCTGCTCTGGCTTTGCCTCACCCGGGTGTAGCCAAGGGTCCGTTAGGGGAATTTTATTATTGTTGTTAGCTCAAATATTGCAAGAGGGGGCCTGCTACGACGGTCCCTCCCCAGGATCGCCCTCCCGATATTTATACCAAGAGACCTAACTGAAGCTGAGACAGATTGCAATAACTAAATGTCTACTTTATTGAAAACAGGGGGAACACACTCAATGCACACACTCACACACACATTCAAGGCTCAGGAAGGTAGGTTGGAAATGTGGAAAAGATGTTTAGGCTTTGCTAATGGTATACTCACCAAGATGTAGTCTTCCTCCGGGAAGCGAATGGGATGTGGGACAGTGAGACAAGTCTGCTCCGCAACCTGGGTTTGAGCAGAAATGCCGGCTACCAGAACAGAGGTCTAACTGACGTGGAGTAAGTAGACCTTTGAGATGGCGCGCTGAGCAGCCAAAGTTGGGACTTTTTATAGGCCAAATCTGGCCTGAGGCAAAGAGGCTGGCTTGGCCGAAACAAAGGTGTTTGTTTTCTTTTCACCTGGATGTCTGGATCTGATAATATCAATGACTTAAGTTGCTCGGACAACAGACTTGAGGAGGGGATGATAGCTTCAGGGAAGGCAAACCTTTTTACTCTTCCTTGCTTAAGGTAATCCCTTCATGCGACTTCCCAGACCTTCTAAGATGTTAATGTGGCTGCTCCCCTCAGGGGGGGTGTACATGTCCTCTCGCTTTGCCCGTAATGGCGGACAGACTAGGAGTCTGGCCAGGGGTCATCCAAGGGTTATCATTAATTCCAAAATTTATATAAAACAGCATGGGTAACATGGGAGTAGAGCAAACATACCTTGTCCTTTGTTGGGGCGTAGAAAAATGTGCTGTGTCCACTACAACCATGTGCAGAATTGATCCACGCAGGCAAGATGCCATGAGAAGGCTCTTGGAGAGAGGTCTGCAAAGGCTTCAGGCTGAGAAGGAAAAATTCTTCCCATGCAGGCTGACCAGCCTTGAGCTCCCAGCTTGAAGAAATAAACACTGCTCTCTTGAACACGAAGGCTTTAATCACTTGTTGCAAGCTATTTACAAGACTGCACAGAGTACCAGACAGCAGTCTTGGATACTCACAGCTCTATATACAAACAAAGTGCTTCACCAGTCACCGACCACAACAACCCGACACTGGAGATAGTCACCTTCTCTCTTATATAGGTGGTTGCCTGTGAAGTCATGTGGTAGCCATGCCACCAATGAAACCTTGCTGGTTTCATCCCCAGTACATGTTGCATCATACTGCATCCCATGATGCACCTCTGGCTGACTTCACCTACTTGCATGTTGTATCAGATGTCCCATGATACACAGCTTCCAAATGCTGACTCATGCACACCTGCCACTTGAACTGTAGTAACTTCTGCTCCAGTTCTACCTAGTGGACACATCCATGTCATTTCCAGGCCAAGTGTCGTGACATCCTTTGCCTTGCCTCGCTCCCTCCCCTCTCTGGGTGCCAAAATACTTGCCATGCCCACCTTTTTGCAGAAACTGCTTGGCTTCTCCCTGAAAGGAGTCTAAGGAAGAAAGCCTCCCCTCAAGGGCATTGCTCTGGGCTCACAACAAACTCCAACTCCCAGAATTCCATAGCCTTGAGCCAGAAAGAGTTAAAGCGGTGCCACACTGGGCTATTTCTCCAATGTGGATGTAGCTTTAGTTGCCAGCTCTGGTTCCTGCCCAGCTTCCCCTCCCCTTTCCCCCTCCTCCGACTCATGGCGAGAGGCAGCACCTCTGCCTTCAATGGGGCTCCCAATGGGCCAGGTCAGAACCAGACACCCCAGGCCCCCCACAACCTGACTGCAGCCAAGCTCTCCCAAATGGGAGGGAATCCATCTCTTCCCCCCCTCCCACATAGCTGGGGACTTAAAGGCACAGACACAGTCTCGCACACACACACGCGCGCGTGCGCGCGCGCGCACACACACACACACACACACACACCCATCTGGAGACCCCCACCCCACTTTTTGGGTTCTATTGGCAGGTTTATTCAGGTGGGGGTTGCCATTGCCATTTTCTGAGGAGGCTGAGAGAGTGTGAATTGCACCAGATCACCCAGTGGGATTTCATCCCTGCCTTCTAGAGTCATAGTCCAATGCTCAAACCAAGTACAAGGTTGCTTTGGACTGATTTTGAACTGGTGAATTGCCTAAATAACGTGAAATGAGGGGTAATGAATGCACAAATAAAGTGCATTGCGTAAATAACATGAAATAAAGGGTAATGACTAAATAATGTGAATTGCCTAAATAACGTGAAATAAAGGGTAATGAATGACTAAATAACATGAATTCCCTAAATAATGTGAAATAAGGGGTAATGAATGAACAAGTAATGTGAATTGCATAATAACATGAAATAAAGAGTAATGAATGAACAAATAACATGAAACAAGGCAAAACCACAGGAACCAGAGGTAAGCCCCACCAGAAGTGTAAAAAGGTCACAATCCAATTCTGCCCTCACTGCGCATGTGCAGGGATACTAATTCAAACTCTAGACTAGGAAGGGTACGTACTCATATGATAACTTCTTTTGCATTTGCATTACTTTGGTTTTGGGATGGGCGCTGTGTTCTTCTGTGCATTTGACAACCATTCGCGTAATAGCTTTCATTTTCGAATTGGCCCTACTTTCTTTCTTTTTTTTAAATTGGGAGAGATTCCTCCCATGTGATATCATCCTCTGTCACATCTAGGTGGCTGTTGTGCAAGACTGGCCCACCAACTAGGGATAGGAGGCCACTGACTCAGGCAACAGATACTATAGGAATGTAGTTATAGCCATCCAGCTGTTTCTCTAATCTTCCCTAAAGCATTCCCCTCAATTGCAGGACAAAGCTTGGGCACCACACTCTGTTGTTTATCCCATTTCATTCATTCATTCATTCATTCATTCATTCATTTTTATCCCGCCTTTCTCTCAAAGTGGGACTCAAAGCAGCTAACAACACAACATCCCATACCCTCCAGTTGTCCTAATTTAGCGGAGACAGTCCCAATTAATTTTCTGTCACTCTAGTTTTTCAGTTCCTTTTAAAATATTCCAGTTTCTCCCCCCCCCCCCCATCTTCCCCCTTCATCCTGGCTTACTTCAGTTGCTACAAACTGAGTTCAAACTGCAAATTAGTTTCCATTCAATTCAGCAGCAGGGAGAGGACAGGAGGGGAGAGAATTTTGTCCATCCCTGTAGACTCAGACAAAAGCAAACTGTTACAGCTTCTCCTACCTTGCCCTTTGTTCCTAAGTAATCACTTGCCATCTTCACTACACTCTGGTGTGGCTTGGCCACATGTGTATGGGTTTTCTTTTGTGAAATGTTGGAGGGCATACTATCCCTAAATTGTACTGTTGCCCTTAGCTATGGTGGGGGGCCTTGTCCACTGCCAGTAAAGATGTAAGTTTCAGCTGCCAGTCCATTTGGACAGAGAATGGCATGGGCAAACTTCTATGAGAAACATTTTGCTGGACTAGATGAGTCTGATCCAGCAGGGATTTTCTTATGTTTCTATGGAAGTTCTGCAGAGTATGGGCTGTCTACACTGCTTAAAAACCCTTTAAAATCCACCCTCTCCCTGAATCAGGAGCAATAAGGCCACAAAATGCATGGCCCTATCTGCCCTCAGTTCGGAGTATTCTACCTTAAGTGCATTAAAAAATTTTTTTTAAAAAAAACCAAAAAACCAAAAAACTCAGCTACAATTTGTGCCACCATTTTAACGTCTGGGCCAGTTCCCAGCCTGAACATTGAGGGTTTTCTCTCCCCTTCATTAGTGTCTCCACCACCAACTCACATCTGCTTGCTTTTAAGGTCAGATAAGGTGCCCAGATCACATGTTGGGTTTCTCATTTGCCTCAGAGTGATGGACATGCCTGTAAAGCCAGCATTACTGGAGGGAAAAACCTCATAGTTTTAGGCTGGGGACTGGCCTGCTGGACCAGTTTGAAGGTGCAGTGGTGGGTGATGGTGGCGGCAGCAGCAGTGTTGGGAGTGGTGGCAGGAACAGTAGTGATGGGAGCAGCATTGGTGGCAGTGGCAGACCCAGGAAACTCCTCAGGGATAGTCAGGTAGAGTATACAATCTACCCAATGTTCCTATGGAAAAAACAAAAGGTATGTGGGGTGGCTCTGGGACAGGTGCAGAGGCAAGAATCCATTCAGACTCTTGCCCCTAGTGTAGACTAGCCCTGTGGCGAAGATCCACCTTGACTATGGCAGAACATAAAGCTTCACCAGTGTAAGAGTGCAGGAGGTCCTTTCTGGGATGCTAGAGGACCCAGAAGGTGACAAATATGGAGGGAGCATTCCATCACCATCCAATCAGTGGACCTTTGGTCTAGGAAAAGAGCTGTGTCCAGCAACCATTCAGCTGCCATTGCACAGGAGGAAAGAAAACACTGGACAAAGAGGTAGCAGATATCTCCTTATTCCATGGCATAAAATGGAGCTGTATTTGTGCAACCCCTCATTATGCAAGTGTAAGTTACCAAGAAATTTGCACCATATATATTTCCTAGCACAAGTCAGGACCAGCTGTTCGACACCCAGAGGTTAAGTGCATCCATTGTTAGCTATTCTACATCTAGAGGTCAAGGTGCATCCTATTAGGGTTTTTTTTAATAAAAAAAAATTTTTTTTTTTTTGTATTTCAGGAATTGTATAAATTGTCCACATATAAAAAACAGCAATGCTCTTCTAACAATTATTAACCACAAAACATCTTATTAGTTTACCTTTGTGGCTAGAGAAGTGATCAGACTAATTGAACAACCCTATCAATGTCAACTTAAATCAGCATCTCCCACTGCATCTTACATTTGGTGATTCCTCCTAATTTTTTAAAATAGAAATAATAATTTTACCTCTCCCTTCAGAAAGGCCTGCAATACTCTAAAAACAGCAGTGTCATCTCTTATACAACATAGCTACAAATTCCCTGTTTTGCTGTGAAAGGCAATATCAATTTTTGCTATTCAAATGGGAATTTTACAGCAGGGAGAAGATAGTGGACAGTTATCAACATGCTGTCCAAGCCTGCACAACTGTGAAAGATGGAAAATTGATTTGAGAAAACATTGCAAACCTCCAAGCTCAGGGAAATATAGCCAAAATGAAATTGAATTGGCTCTGCATTGTGAACCTCACAAATTAATCTCCACTTTAAACTAATACAGTGACATTTGTTGTCTTGCCTGTGTACTCTCCTTCACAGTAATTCTTTAAAAACTAAAAGGAACCAGATAACTACATCTATGTGAACCCAGATGTTGATGCTGCGAAAGGCTAAGGAACTCCTTCAAAGATATGGACCACTTTTCAGGTTGGCCAATTGCTTGAGGGCTTTCTTTTTTGTGTTTGGTTTCTGGAAGTCAAAAGGTTGTTGTTTTTTTAAGTTAAAAAAATACACAAAAATTAGTAACCTATATATACAGAAGACTGAAAATTAACTTTGTTTGTTGCTGTATAGTATACTTTCGAGTGATTTCTGATTTATGGCGACCCTATGGTGAACCTATGATGGGATTTTCTTGGCAAGGTTTGTCATTGCCTTCCTCTGAGGCTGAGAGAGTGAGTGAGGATGAGAATTTCTGCAGAGGGGAGGACTGGGGACCACAAAAAATGGGGCAAGACATATTTGTGGCCAAGATTGAGTGAGTGTTTGTTTTAAAAAATAAAAAGAGGTCAAAGACCTAATTTTGCAATATGTTGTAAACTGAGCAAGGTCCAAAACACACTGCAGAAATAATCAAAGATACAAGCTTTTCATGCTCCAGTGACTTCTTCATCAGGCAAAGGTCTTAAAAATGAAAGATGATCACTTCTTTATTTTCTTATTACTTTAATAAGTAATATTACTTATTACTTTTTAATAATGGCTATTTAAAGTAATAAGAAAATAGAGAAATGATCATCTATCAGCACATGGAGCCTATTTCCTATTTTGCTCTTGTTCAAATGTGTGCTTATAGCCTTGTGGATCTACAAACACAATCTTTTTATACCCCATTCTACCAAGCCAGATCTCTCCCTCTCTCTCTCTCTCTCTCTCTCCTTCCTTCCTTCCTTCCTTCCTTCCTCCTCCTCCACCTCCTCCTCCTCCCTCTAGGGCTTTATCAAGACAAGTACTCTTAATATTTTCTTTCTTTATGTCATGCTTCATGTCATTGTGCAACAGATCCAGATGATCTTGAAAGGAAGATGCCCAAGCTACTTCTGAGGTAATTAGGATGCACCGTTGTTTCATTTCAAAAGTAATATAATGGTGTGGGAACCAGGTTAATTTACTGATGACATAAGTCATGTTTCCTAGTTATTTTTTTAAAGTTACTTTAAAGGGCATCTTAATAACTTTGAGGCATTTTTGATGGGGATTTTTCAGGTTTTATGACATTTGTCAATGTTAAGCTTTTTTTTATCGTCTTTATTAAGTTGGTTATATAAAACAAAAACAAAATACATAAAATAACAGTTGTTGGTTACAAACTGTGTTTTCATGGACCTTCACATATCACTGTAAATTTTCTATTTGCATCTTCTCTTTTTATGTTGTCCAATCTCAAGTACAAAAAGACAAATGAGTAATTTTTTTTACCCTTGCCATCTTTTCCATCATGATATATACAATCTCGAAATATAATATTGTTCTCGTCCTGTAATATTACTCTTCATTTCTCATTTACACTTGTAATCTTAATGTTATAATACGTTTCCCATATTAGACTTTTCCCCCATAATTATTTTTTTAAAGCTCTAACTAATGTATTTTTATTTTTTTATTTATTTTTCACAATCTTACATTCTTATTCACAGACTCCTCAAAAGATTTCCAACTGTTTCCCTCATCATTTTTGTTTCTTAACAATATAGTTAGTTTATCCATCTCTTTTATTTCCAATATCTTTTGTATCCAATCATCAATTGTTTATTATTTTCCAGTTTTTAGCTGGAAGTATCCTAGGAGCAGTTATGAAATATAATACTATCTTCAGTGCTTCCTTTCTCTCTATTCCCAGAAAGGAGGTCATATTAAGTAAGTATAGTTCAGGTACCATAGGATAGTTTATTTTTAAGATGTCTTGAATTGTATTATGAATTTTTTCCCAGAAATGTTTTACTTTCGCGAAAGCCCAACATACATGATAATAAGATCCTTTTTCCTTCTGACATTTCCAACACTTATCTTTAAGTAATTTTCCTTGAGGTCCTGTGTTACTGTAAATTTTGATGTTTTTTTCCAAGCGTTTTCCCAATTATTCATAGATAAAGTCATATTTGATATTACCATTTCGTATTCTAATTCTCTTGACAAGAGTACTTTATAGAACTTGGAAATCTTCCCTTTATCCTTGTCCCAAACTATTTTGTCTATTTCATTATGATTGGTCTCAAAACCTTCTCTTACTAAATCTTCTTTAAATTTTGATTTTACTTGTAAATAACCAAACCATTGAATTCCCCCCCCCCCATTTTCAAATTCCTCTTTAGTTCTTATCTCAGTCTCTCCTTTTTCATTTCTTTTTAACAAACCCTTATACTGTACCTTAAACAATTCTGATTCCCCCTCCCCCCCACCTACTAAAAAAGCCTCTTGAACAGAAATCCAATTAGGAATTTTTGCATAGAATCTTGTTTTAACTGAGTTCCAAATTTTTAACAAAGGTTTATGAATAGAGTGATTTGTAAAGTCCTTATTAACCAGTTCTTTTTGGTACCAAATATAAGCATGCCACCCATATCTTATATTTGATGATTCTATATTCAATAAATTTGTATTTTTAATCCAGTCTTGCAACCAAAGTAATCCACATGCCCAAAAGTATAATTTCAAGTCCGGTAATGCACTGCCACCTTTATCTTTCTCTTTTTTAAATATCTGATTCCTAATACTAGTTTTTTTTTCCTTTCCAAAGAAATTTATTAATTTCCTTGTTCCGTTCTGTAAATACTTTTTAATTAATAATAATAGGTAGATTTTGGTAAAGAAACATAAGTCTTGACAATACGTTCATTTTTAAAGTTGCAACTCTTCCCAACAAATACAAATCCAATTTACTCCATCTCTGCAAATCCTTTGTGATTTGATGCCATACAGTCTTATAATTATTCTTAAATAAGTAAATATTCTTATTTGTAAGCCAGATCCCTAAATATTTTGCTTTCCTTCTTACCTTAATTCTCAGTTTTAATGTTAATTCATTCTCTTCTTCAACTTTCATATTTTTGGTTATCAGTGTAGTCTTATCTTTATTTACCTTGAATCCAGATAGTGCTCCAAACTCATTTAACTCCATTAGGGTGGAGTCTATGTTCCTCAGTGGATCTTCTAAAATCAAAACCATATCATCAGTATAAGCCCAAAGTTTGTACTCACTACCTTTAGTTTTAGTACCCTGTATCCTTTCTTTTGCTCTAATGGAGTTGTTTAATAATTCCAAAATGGTAATAAACAATAAAGGCAATAATGGGCATCCTTGCTTGGTTCCTTTTTCCACTTTTATACACTCAGTTTTTTGTCCGTTTATTATTATTTGTATTTTCTGATTAGAATATAACTGATTTATATTTGCCAAACATTTATTACCCATCCCCATTCTTTTCAATACCTCAAACATAAATTTCCATCGCAAACTGTTGAATGCCTTTTCGGCATCGACTAACACTAACGCCATTTTTTTTTCATTATGCACTGTATAATATTTAATAATATTCAATATGGTTCTTATATTATGCCTTATCTGTCTTTCGGGGAGAAATCCATTCTGATCTTCATGTATGACTTTAACCAAAATTTTCTTGAGTCTACTTGCCAAAATTTCTGTATAAATCTTATAATCTACATTCAACAAGGCTATAGGTCTATAGTTTGATACATCAGTTTTGTCTTTACCTTCCTTTGGTATAAGCAATACATGTGCCATACACCAAATGTTTGGTGTACGTTCTTCCCCAATCTTATCAAATGTTTTACCCAATTCCATGATGATTTTTTCCCCATAAATTTTATAGAACAGAGATGTATAGCCATCTGGTCCTGGCACTTTTCCTTCCGTCAATGCTCTTATTGACTGAGAAATCTTTTCTTCCTCTATTGGCATTTCTAGTATTTCTATCTGTTCTTTTGTCAATTGACTTATTTTCTTTCTATCCAAGTATTCTCTTATCTTCTCACTGAACTCTCTATATTCCATTTTTTCCTTGAATATATTGGTGTAATAGTCTTGAAATACTTTTTTATTTCTTCCTCTCTTGTTATCATTCTTTGTCCTGCCTTAATCTCATTAATCATCCTCTTGTCTTTTTCCTTTTTTATCTATATGCAAGCCAACGTCTGGATTTATTTGCTCCTTCAAAATAACTTTGTCTAATCCTTTTTAATTTTTCTGCCATTTCTTCTGTATTTTGTTGTTGTAGCCTCTGTTTTAGTATTATATATTGTTTTTTCAATTTTTTGTTATCTTTATTTTTTTTACCATCTTTTCCTCCAAAGATTTTAATTCTTGCATATTTCTATTTTTGTTTTTGTTATTTAACCTCTGCTCCTCTTTTTATCAACATACCTCGGATAACTGATTTGAATATATCCCATACTGTCTTACTTTTTACTTCCCCTGTATTGTTTTCTTTGAAAAAAATATTTCCTTTCTCATTATTTCTATAAATTCTTCATCTTTAATTAAACTTTCATTTAGTTTCCATGTCCAATCAGATTTTCTATAATGTGCTTCTAATATTATTTCTATCAAACTATGGTCTGACAACAATCTAGGAGCAATCTCCATTTTCTTAACTTTTGTTCTTAGATTTTTTGTTATAAGAAACATATCCAATCTGGATAATGAATTATGTGTTCCTGAACAAAATGTAAATCCTTTTTTCTCTCTGTACAAATGCGCCCATACATCAACTAATTCATGTTCATCTATCATTTCAAAGCAAGAAGTCGGAAGCTTCCCTTGATTGTTTTTAATTTTATTTTTTGAATCTCTATCTCTTTTTGGTTTTAAGACACCATTAAAGTCTCCTACTATTATTGTATTAATTCCTGAACTTTTTGTTAACTCTTTATACAATTTTTGAAAGAAAACATCTTTTTTTCCAAAGGTGCATATATGCAAACAATTTCAATTTTTTTGTTACTTATGCCAGTTTCTACTGCGATGAATCTTCCTTCATTGTCTTTAAATATCTCTTTCAATTCATACTTTTTGTTCACATAAATTGCCACACCTCTTCTTCTCTTTTTATCATCTGATGAATAAAAAATACATCCTAATTGGGGATTTCTTAAATACTTTATTTCATTACTTCTAATCTTTGTTTCCTGCATCAAACTGATTTTTTCCCCAAATAATGAAATATCTCTTTCCTTTTGTAATTTTTGTTCATTCCTCTCACATTAAATGATCTTATTTTAATCCCCATTTTGTCCCTTACTAAATTGTCCTATCCCCCCCCCCTTTCTTTCTTTTTTTCCAATATAATTCCTCCAAGTTAGTATCTCCCTCTTCTAACTCTTCTTTTGTTAAGTCTTGCGGGACTAAATCAATATCTAATAATTCCTCCTCCGTTCTTACCTTTTCCTCCTCTAGATGTTAAGCTTTTTTAAAAAAGCTAACACAAGGTAATGACAAATCAAACATTAATTCAAAGATATACTTTTTAGACATTGGAAGTGGTTATGGTAATAAAGTACAGGAAATGAATTGCTTTTTAAAAGTAGTATTCCTGGGTCACTCTATGTCACAGCTCAGCTTAGCACCCACTTGTGATGCTCCTTAGAACTACATGATCCAGCATGATTCTTGGCACCAACATGTGCTGGCATTAGGATGTTGTCTGGGTAGGTTTTCTGCACCTCCTTTTGACATTAGATGTACAAGGCAATCCTACAGTCTGCTACCTGTTATCCTGAAGGAGAAATAAGCACAAGAACATAAAGCATAAATTTATAAATCTTCCTGCAGTGTAGGTCAATCTAATCCACACTTCAGGCTAGCACATGCACACACACTGCACACATACAAAAGGGATGACAGCTCTTAGTTCTCCTTAATGGGTTAAGAGAGAGTATACAAACTTTATTGTTACTGCTGACCCAGTGCAGACCTGAGTGAGAAGAAAGTTCAGAATAGTAATGACTCTGTTGCACTTCCAACAGACTTCATCTATATGGGTCAATGCTGCCTATTCAAGCAGATGAAGCACCACACTCAGGGTAACTATGTCTAATAAAAGCAATGGCACATAACAGAAAAAGTCTCAGAGAGTAATGTCAGGACCATCAAACACCCTCACTCTGCATTTATCACAGGTTTTCTGACAGATCCTGAGCAATCAGGGCTTTACAGCATAAGCCCTGCTATCATAGCAATTGTGTTTGGGGGGGATGAAAACATATCAAATTCAGAGCTCCAATGCTGCATGTTTTTGGAATTGCACATCTGGGGCTGCTGCTTCCATCAGGTCCTCTGCCTGAGTCCCCTTTAACCCCTCCTCTCTGTCTTACGTCCTACCCAGCTTGCCTTTTGATATTTTTATTTTTTATTTAGTTTTCTTTTAATTTACACAGTTCCAGGGCTTTGCTACAGTGAAGTCAGTAAAAAAGGTTTTTTTTAAAAAAAGAGAAATGAAATGGGGGGAAATGCAATGAGGCTGCTTGAGAATTGCAAGGGGGAAAAGGGGACAGGAGGTGAGGAAGGGACACTGACACCATGTGACTGGCAATAACACAACTGCTCCGACAGCTGAGGGCTTGCACTATTGACAGGTCATTGATGGGTTTCCTTTGTCAATGAAAAGGGATGCCTTGAGTGTTGTAGGAGGATGCAGCAGCTATGGGTCAGAGCTGATGGAGTATGATAAGTATTGCCAAAGCTGCTTCCTCCCCCCCACTTTAGTATAATCACAGTTTAATAGCCAAATGTAGTAATGTCCTCGCTGTTGCTGGAAGAACCTCAGGAAGGCAGATTACTTGGAGGGATAATAAAAAAGGGGAAATAATTAAAATAAAATATCAAAAAGAATAGATTTCTGTTATTTAAGATTAGAGATATAGAACAGATGGGTATAAAAGCTGGAGAAGATATCTAGAAATAAAGGAGTTGACAGAGGAAGAGAATTATTTTGGAGATATATAAATGTATATGTACTGAAATGTTTTTATGTATTATGTCACTTGAACAAAAAAAATTAATTGAGTATGTATAATGGTGTTTGAAATACAGGATACTATAAAAAGGAAAACAATAATAAGGGATATTACAAGGGAATGTAGAGTCGGCAGAAGAGAATAATGAGATGTATTAATATAAGAAAAAACAACAGAAATAAGGGAGGATTTTTTGGATTGTTGGAGATTAGGAGATCTTTCCCCCTTTTCTTTTCTTTTCTTTTCCTTTCTTTCTTTCTTTCTTTCTTTCTTTCTTTGTTGGTTTCCTTGTTTGTTATTTACTGTATGAATTGATGTAATCATGAAAATGTTTTTAAATGCTAATAAAAATTATTTTTTAAAAAAATGCCCACTCTAAATTTAAGGAGCAGCAAAGTCCTGTTTAGGCAGTAGTGGTATTTTTGTTGTTATTTTCTTTATATTCTGCCCCCCCCCCAAAAAAAAAAACACCTGGGACTCAAAGTGGCTCACCATTTAAAAGAACAGTACAATTAAAAACATACAAAAAGTGAACATTACAATAGAATTAAACTATTACAGCATTAAAACACATCACACGTTAAAAGAACAAAATGCGATGAAAAAGATAAAAGCTCTTAAAACAGTACAATTAAAACTGTACAGCACCCATTATTTTATCCCATTATTTTAAAACTTTCTGTAAAAGATTTTAGCTTGCCTATGGAAAGACAATAAGGGAGATGCTCTGGCCTCTCTGGGAAGGGAATTCCAGAAGAGTCTAGGGGCAGCCATTGAGAAGGCCCTCTTTCATGTCCCCACGTAGTTGTTGGACTAGGAAATCCTCATATCCAGCCTTGAAACACCTCAAACTAGGAAGGAAAGCGTAATCTGTAATACTATTGAAAGTAGTTCAATATTGTGTGCATTGAATTGCTTACGTAGACTAGGTAGCATGGGTCTGGCATTTGGTTATGTATGAGGACACTCCAAAAATATACAGGAATTGAGAGCTTAGTATAAGCAATCTTGTGTGTCTTTCAACAAAACCTTGGAATGTAGGTTTTAATTGATCAGCTATAACAGAACCTGCCAAAGGCTGAATAATATGCATTTTGTGCAGAATTGTTTATTATTTTGTAGACTTCAGTAAAAAGAACATAGGTTTATTACATAATTTTCATGGAAGGAAGGAAGCTCAAATTACAGACCTAGAATAAATATTTGCAATGGAGGAATTAGCTATTTAGATTTCTGTTTGAGGGATAAATGATGGAGATCTGTTGTATAGTTTTCACCTCTGAATCTGCTCTCCTAATGCATTTCATTTGACTGTCTTCATTGCTGTTCAGGCAGCTTCACTTTGAACCTTCTGTTGTTTCTGAAAATGATATTTTGCAAGCCTCACCTGAAGAGCCTTCAATTTCCTTCTTACTTTTTTATCCTCTGAGTCATTTTTTTCTCAGCCAATCTACAACATTTTTATTCCAATTGATAGTGTCAGGGATGCAGTCAGTTTTGTAGGCAGCTCACAAACTGCTGAGAGAGCCTGCTGTGTCTGACAGCAGCTAACTGCAAACTTGGAGGCCATATTTCAGGGTTCAGGAGTTATCTTAGTAGGGTTGGAGTTGCTGGGCAATGGATCACAGTCTATATTCAGGCCAAATCTGATCTTTCTTATAGACAGCATGTAGCCAACAGGGTACCAAAATTCAAGGGGCATTGTTAAAAGTGATAAGGTTTTTTGAATAGAAGTTACCTCTTCACACACCAGGTTGATAACTAGAGAAATGAACATAGGGCATAGGGTATAAAAAATGTCCAAATAATTATGAAGCTGAGTGCCACGCCACATAAGACCAATTTCATCCATCCATCCATCCATTAATTTAATATATGTACATTCCAAGAATCACTACAGTGGGTGGCTGCTTGCCAGCTCATGGGTGGATTGAGTGACACTAATGGACATGAGAGATGATGGGACCAGGTGGCAGTTATGTGTGCGGTCACATGTTTTAGACCTGGGGGCAGAACTAAAGAACCGACATCCTTCCTCTTTATCCCAGCCTTTAGAAAGAGGAGAGTAAGTGAAGAAAGCCTAGCCATACCTTCTCTCCATTTTGTTTTTGCCTTACCCTCAGCAGTTTCCATGCTTATCCACCTGTTCATGAATGCTGATGAAGAGACCTTATTGACTCTTTAGTCTCAGGCCTGCCACTTGAGCTAGACTAGTGTTGGCCCCCCCCCCTTCTCTAATGTGGCAGAGTCTGAGCAACTCTGGATTGAGACAAGGAGTTCCAGGCTTGGTTAGACTGGCTATTTTCCTTCCACTACCTATGTGCATGGCAGGAAATAGAAATGCCACATCACTGAGAGTTATGGGCTTAGCAACAAATGTGGGACTTCATATTTGGTAAGGAATAAAGACTACATTTTGTTGGAATGAAAATAGCCACCACTTATGGATTCAAGCATCAGTTAACCTACCTGCTAGATGATAAAAAAAAATCTGCTGACCAGCTAGAACTCCATCCATATAACTCACCTGTTGGGTAGTGATGGAATGACAGAGGTGGGACAGATGACTCCTGCCACCTAGGAGTGAGGCAGAGCTATCTACTTTCAAATTGGGCATGATCTGTTTGCCAACACCTCCAAGGCCCCTTAAGGGGATCGCCCATACTAGGTATTGTGGGCCCCATCTGCCCCCAGAGTGGATCCATGCCCAATGCCAAAGCCACAGCCACTCAAAGCTGTAATAGTTGGTATTTGCAGTGTAATACCAATAACAAAGAATCAATTATATAAAAACCCAAATACTGAGGGAGGGTACATAGGGATGATGATCAAAGCCAATTGACTGTTTGTGGGATAGTGGAAGCAATTTATGTGGACCAGGAAAGGATCTGAGTGAAGCTTTCACTCAATCCCAAACCCTGCCCAGCTAACTATTTCTTCTGTGAAACAGAAACAGCCCTGGCACATGGAATATGATGCAACTCCTTGCTTTGCCTGCAGCTGTGATCCACAAATTGGTGCATTTGGTGAGTCAGAAAATGTGCTTTATATCCTTTGTAAGTGCAGAAGTCTTTGTGAAAAAAGCTAACTTTCTTGCTATAAAGGAGGACTCAATGAAAGACATAATCTTAGTTGTAGTGCTTTCCGTATCTGCAAAATGAGTAAATATTTTCTACATCATTACTTCTAATAAGAAAAAACTTTTAATACCTTGCCTACATGTTCCATGTTTCTGAATTGTCATATCGTCTTCAGCTTGGCTTACTTCCTCAGTTTATATGTTCTACACAAAGGTCATTTCCCACTTTCTGATTATGTTAGAGTTGTAGCTTGCATTGTGCATGTGATCAGTAAAGGCCTGAACTCATGAAAATGAAAAGGTCTCAACAGAAGATGTGTTCATTTCTAACATATAGGTGCCAATCATTCTTACAGTACACCAGACAGCATTTTGATCATGCTAACTCTGGAAGCATCATATAACAACAACAACAGCAACAGTGTTTATTTATAATGCCCTTTCCACCAGCTTTATTACTTTGAAGGTAGTGTAGCTTGAGTGCTGAGAAAATACAAATATATGTGAAAAAAGAGCACTTTAATATCAATCTAATGGCCATGGCTCCATGCTATAGATTCCTGGGTTTGTAGTTTGATGCATCATAAACTACAATCCCCAGGTCTCTGTAGAGTGGAGCCATGAGAGTTAGTGGCCTCAAAGTGTCATAATTGTGTCATTTGGATATATTTGCTTAAAGACAGATATAGAGGTGTATGGGAGGAAGTGGGGAAAAACCCAAGAATGACAGTCCAAAGGGTAGGAATCTAAAGGTGCTAATATAAATAGAGAACACACCAAGGAACCTTGACTGCATGTCTTAACCCTATTGTCTTTACCTCTATCGTCCTGCATGGTAGAAGGTTGGACTTTATGGTGCTTGCAATACCTTTAGCTCTGTGATTCTCTTATTGTTCCCTATTGGCATGTAGTTACTCAAGGAAGCATGATCATACCATCAGCATTGTATTGCAATGAAACTGCTGTTATTCCCAAGAAAACTAGTGTTTCACTGAAGCCACTTTTGCTATTTTCCCTGGATCAATAATCCTGAGCCATCTCACTGAGCATCTACCTGTTCATCTCATTTAGAAAGTCTCTCTCTTTCCCTATTACCATCTTTCCTTCTCAGCATGCCACACATCTCCATCTTTTATTCTGTTTTTGTCCTTTTAAAAAATTTACAAAGTAGGTCACTATTCCCTCTTGCCCTCTCATTTATTCTTCTTCTGCTAATATGCATCCATATTTCCTCTCCTTTCCTTCTTGTTCAGTTTACTCCATCTTTTTGTTTAAATTTATGAGCTATTCATTTCACAGACAGCTTCAATAAAGAAAATATATTTAGGCAGAAAGAAATAGCACAGTCCCACTCTTTCTCTCCTACAAATAGAATTTATTTTGTCCACTCACATTTTAAAAGCACCCAGGCTTCAAATGAGGCATGTAAGCACTGAGAGAGAATTAACATTACTACGGATGCTAAAAGGCTGATGAGGAAGATTGTCATTGAGCAAGATAACCAAAGCCTCATCTTCCATTTTGATAACTGATCATAAAGATTAGCAACCATAGTAACAAAGTAAATTCAAGTTCTTTTCACTGGCCATAATGGTCATATAGATGTATAGGGAAAATGTGACCTGATTTATAAAAATTACATTGTGCAATGATTAAAAAGTATATGATGTATTCAATGCTGTATAGATAGTATCTAACGCCAAATAAGTGGTTGAAAATGTCCCAGAATATTTCAGATCAATGTTGGGCATGTCGCGATAAGGAGGGCTTCTATTTTCATATGCGGTGGACTTCTAAGAAGGTGAAAAGTTATTGACTATCATTTATATGTTAAGTAAAACAAAAATTAAAGTAGATTTTGTAATGTTACCAGAAATATTTTTTGTGGGTATTATGAATAAAAATTGGAGAGTAAACATGGATTACTTCTTTATGATAATAGCAGCAAGAATATTGTTTGGTCAAAACTGGAAGTGGACTGAAGCACCAAGGATGAATGGATGGATGGTTATAGTCTCTGAGTTGGCCCAAAAGGCTATATTAACATGGGTTCTAAAGGAAAAGCCAACTGAAGACTTTTTGAAAGATTAGGAACTGTGTATGGATTTTTTGAGCAATAAGAAATCTCATAATATAATAATCTATGGTTATGGTTTTTAGCAAAATTAATGGGATTATTTAGCTGGATCTGTAATGGTACAATGCGTCTTAGTAATTTGTCTTTTTTCCTTTTTTGTTTTTTTTCTTCTTTTCTTTCTATATTTATATTTTTTGAATACATATTACTTTGATTGTAAATTATAGCCCGAAAACTCCACAAAAAAACTAATATTTTTTCATTTTTTATTTTCTTCCTCATTACAGTCAAGATGGTGGGGAGGGGGTAAGAGCTTTATTGTGTCTTAGTGATTTGTCGTTTTTTCCTTTTTTTTGTTTTTCATTTTCTTTCTATCTTTATATTTTTTGTATTTATATTGTTCATATTAAAATTATTTTTCAAAAAGTTGTGCCTTTTGCCTTATATTTTAGATTTAAAATGTGTATTTTTTTTAGCAGCATTTACTCTGAAGTGGATGTTTTTGGTGCCAGCAATTCTGAGTCATCCTTTACTCTCCTAAGCAGCAAAACAGCTGGTGGCCTTGCCCACATTGGCATATCCAAGCTATGACTTGCCTCCTTTGGCAGAGCCAAGCTACAATGGTCTCATCTAGCTGAGAATTTTTGAAATGAGAACTTTCAAAAATTTACAAATGTCTTCGCAGATCTGAAAAAAGAACCTGAGATTAAAAATATTAAAATACAAGAAATCCAGACATAAGTCTGGCTATGGGTTCCTGTCTATTCAGCCATGAGTTGTGGTGATGAATTATTGCTGTCATCTCTTTTGTACAAAATTTTCCCCATCTTTGGAATAGCTAAATGGCAGGTAGATACAACATAGTCCTTCTCATCCTTTGAATTTGTTGTTGCTGTGTGTCTTGAAGTTGGTTTGATTTACGGCAACTCTATCCTGGGGTTTTCTTGACAAGATTTATTCTGAGAAGGTTTGCCCTTGACCTCCTCTGAGGATGAGAATGTGTGACTTCTCCGAGGTGAGTTTCCCTTACTGAGTTTCCCTTAAAACAGCCAAGGGTAGCCATGTTGGGCATATAGCCACATTATAGCACAATAGGGGAATCCTAAAGAGAGAGACAGAGTGGACTGGGACCTCCTATTTAAGGTTTCTACCCTCCAACAAAGGTAAAGCTCCCACCCCCTGAATTTTGGACTGGATTGGCATGTTTTACCTCAACATCACGTAAAGTTTTCCTGATGCAAAAGCATTGCTACTGTGTGTGGGACATCCCAGTCCTAGGCAGGATATTTGGTCCATTGGGAGCTACAACTTACCGATAGAGACAGGATGTCCCCATACATCTTATGAGTATCTTTCCAAGATTGTTTCATTAGTTGTACATGACCACTGAGGAAGACACATATGTCGAAACGTGTTTGGTCAACATTTATTATTTTGTAATGGGCATACTGCATTATCCCTTTTAATTTGTTAGTCATTGTGCACTCTCTAACCTGTTGTATACCCTTTTATCTCATTCTGTGAGGCACAAATGAACTGATATTTCTTGTACTGTATATGTTCCCATGGGATTTGCAATTTTCTGGCCCAGTACTGATTGTTCATTTTACGTTTATGTCTGTAGGGCGTGGCCCACAGGCTTGAATTACTTTTTATAGATCGCATGCTTTGTATTTTAACATTTTTTAAAATACATTCATTGCATTTGAGTGCAACACACTGTTTAAATAAAATTGCCGAGTGTCCATCTCCCCTAAACTTTTTGCTCATTCATCTTCTTGTCTGACTGCCATCTCTCAGTGGATGTGGCTTCGGCGCTTGAAGCTCAACATGTCTAAGACTGAGCTTCTCGTCTTTCCACCTAAACCCACCCTTCATTATTCCTTTTCTGTTTCTGTTGATGACACTTCTATTCAACCGGTTCATCAAGCCCGCAGCCTTGTCTTCATTTTTGACTCTTCTCTGTCATTTATTCCCCAGATCCAGGCCACCACCAAGGTCTGTAGATTCTTTCTCCACAACATTGCCAAGATCCGTCCATTCCTCTCAATCTCTACTGCCAAGACTCTGGTCCATGCCCTAGTGGTTTCACGACTAGATTATTGTAACCTCCTTCTAACAGGGCTTCCTCTTTCACACCTCCATCCTTTAATCTCTGTCCAGTATTCAGCTGCCCGTATTGTCACATCCGCTCGTCACTTTGACCATGTTTCACCTCTTTTATCCTCCCTTCATTGGCTCCCCTTCCCCTTCCGCATCCGGTACAAGCTTTTGTTATTGACTTTCAAAGCCCTCCATGGATTGGCCCCTCCTTACCTATCTGACCTTCTTTCTCCTTACATTCCTACTCGCACCCTCCGCTCTGGTAGTCAAGGTCTCCTGTCACAGTGTAGGACTACCACTGCCTCCTCCCAAATTCGTCCCTTCTTGCTTGCTGCCCCTTACTCCTGGAACCTTCTTCCCCCACATACACACCTCATCACTTCTCTACAAAGTTTCAAAACTGAGTTAAAGACTATATTGTTTAGAGAAGCATTCCCAGAGGCGAACCCCTCTCTGACCCAGGAAGCCTCTTTTTAACCATTCATTAAGAAGCCAAGCCCTTCCTCCAGTCCATCTGCCTTGGTCCAGGCCTTGGAGGTGGAGAAGATCTGCTGGACCTGATCCTATTCCCCACCACCACTCCCTTCTCCTTTTGTGTCGTGTCTTCTTAGATTGTAAGCCTGAGGGCAGGGAACTGTCTAACTAAAAGATTGTATGTACAGCGCTGTGTAAATTTACAGCGCTTTATAAATAAAGGTTAATAATAATAATAATAATAATAATAATAATAATAATAATAATAATATAGATCACAAAAAGCTATAGATTCCGCTTTAAAAATTGGGTGTGCTTACATTTGATTGTCTTGATGCATAACCTGTGCACAAGACAAGCGGCTACCACTACAATAGAATAAAGAGAAACAGAATGGTTCACAATCAGAAAGGGGGTCAGGCAAGGCTAGATTCTATCACCCTATTTGTATAATTTTATGCAGAAAATATTATAATATTATTATTTATGCAGAGCAGGTCTAGAGTTAGAGGAAGGAATATCAACAGTCTAAGATATACAGATGACACTAAGCAGAAAATAACAAAGACTTGAAACAGTTACTAAAGAAAATCAAAGAAGAAAGTTCTATGGTAGCAAAATAGACAAACAAATACAATGCGCTCGCGTTTTATGCAGCTTTCAGCATATGCTGAAAGCCATGCCAGAAGAGCCCTTCATGCACCCCAGAAGAACTAATGGGGCACACTGCCACACTGCCACATGCCATGGGTGCAAGCTCCATTACTTCCAATGGGGCTCCAGCATACACTGATTTCCCCTTACACGGAGGGATCCAGAACGGATCCTCATGTAAGAGGAGGGCCCACTGGAACAAATCAAGCCTGAACTCTCCCTAGAAATTAAGATGACTAAATTAAGGCTGTTATACTTTAGCCACATCATGAGAAGATGTGACTCAGTAGAAAAGATGATGATGCTTAGAAAGGTGGAAGACAGTAGGAAGAGATGGATAGCCTTGATTAAAGAAGACACTGAGTTGTTGAGGATACTGTGTCTTGGAGGTGTCTCATTCACTGTGACACCATGAGTTCAGGTTTTCTTGAAGGCAGTTAACAATAACAAGCCACAAAACTGCAAAAAATGGGTTAAAATCATGTAAACACCCCCTCCCTCGCAACTTCAAGACACATAATCAGCCAACAATTTCTGAAAATGCAGCTCAAAAGGGACAGGAAGTCACCTCATTTTCAGAATAAAGTGTTGAGCTAGTCCGCCAAAAGAGCAAATATTGAGCTGTCCTCCCATTACTGCTGCCTAGTCAGGAAGGGGAAGGCTCTGGAGCTTGTGTTATGTAACGAACAACCTTTCTATGGTGGCAGGCACTTGGGACTTTTATTATCCCACCACTGCCACCAAATTATGTAACGTTTTCCTCATCACCTCACAATTCTTTCCTTCTTTGTGACCCAACACACCTGTGGGTTTTTAAAGGTCAGTAGCGTGCATGGATTTTAAATCACAGGCCAAGTGGATAGTTCAACAATATAAAAGTTTATTATAACACAGCATAGGCAAAGGTAACTTTGACATGAAGTTGTTACTATGTCTTCTTTTGTTATATATATATATATATATATATATATACACACACACACACACACACACACACACACACACACACAAGTTGGGTTTTAACTTTCTATCTAATAATATCTAAGCCCCACAAGCTATACTATCATTCAAGTAATTAGGTAACCCAAACCCCTCTTTCTCAGTCTGGTTACACTGAGTCTCTCCTCTCTAGACTCTCCAGAACTAATACTGTCCCTCTCTGGACCTAACACTAACTATCTCCTCCACTAAACTCCAGCTTCATCCCTCAGGATTCTAAACCCTAACTAACTCAACCCAACTGCCAAGCGGAATCTTTAAACTCCTCAGCCAGCACCTGATTGGCTTAGGGTCTCTGGCTTCTGATTGGCTGGTTTGTAAGTCAGTTTGTCACAGTGCTGTCTAGTAAATCTCTTATTCCACAGTACCTGAGGGTTGGAGCAATTCATGCATAACTTTCTCTCTTTCGGATGCTCTGCAATGAGACAGATCACTCTGGGTTTATTCTACAAAGGTTAGAAGGGGCACTTCTGAGTGATGTCAAGAGTGACTTCTACTGTGCTAGTAGAAATCTCAGTCTGTTTTTAACTTCCTGCTTCCACTATGTAACCAGATCTTTTATACTGTGCCTGACCCATTCAAATTGGGCATTCAAAGTGATATGTATTCCACCTGTGAAGTTCCATCTTTCACATGTAATCCATATCTCTTGCTTCTTGTTTAGCACCAATGCACAAGAGATGGTCTCCATCATGTTATACAGTTTGATACCACTTTAACTGCCATGACGGCATTTTAAGGAATCCTGAGATTTGTAGTTTGGTGAGACATTAGTGGTTTCTGGAGGAAAATTCTAAACATCTTATGAAACTACAGATCTCAAGATTCCATAGGACAGAGATGTGGCAATTAAAGTTGTGTCCATGTGCTACAACTGAGTAGTGTGAGTAGTTGGTGGTGCTCTTGTCCACACAGTCCCAGAGGTAACAGATAAATTATTCAATGATGAGGCTGCAGTCCTGATGATCTTTCATCACCACATCTCCAGCATGATAGGTTTTTGGGATTTTTTTATGTTTCCAGAGGGAGACGTGAAAACTTGCCTTTGGGGGCAAGGTCTCATTTGGCTCTGATAGTTTAACTGCAAATGATATCGCCTGCAGTTATTAGAATTTGCTATTTTTCATTTGTTTCCCTTGTTGATATACCTGGACAAAGTTGAACATTCTGTGCATAACACTGTATGATCATCATTTCAGTAAATCAAAACAGTTCCCCGACTGTCAATGGAGCATTTGCCATGCCGGGATTCCTCTTGCGATGGCATGAGCTCTTTCAATAAGATAATGAGAAATTAGCCAAGTGTTCACGAACAGATGCTCTTTCCTCAGAGAAAAGCAGGGCTCATTTTGTTGTTTGAACAAATCTTTCACCTAAGCTGTTACTGGCTGTGATGGTGCTGATTTGATGTGACGCACAACATTCATCTTCATAAAACTTTTAAGCTCAAGGGAGACAAACTGCAGTTTGTTGTCACTTACGAGCAGCTCTGGTGAAACATGACAGATGAACACTATGTACCTCTCTTCCTGCTAACACAGTCATGGGGAGCAGCACAAACTCTCTGAACTGGTCCATAAAGGGACTGCCCCCTACTCATTCATATTTCTCCTGAATATCTCCATTACCACAAAATCTGCAGGAAATTACCAGTGGAATGAATCTTAAATATGTATTCTTGGACTGATAATGTTTGCCAGAGAATGCATGCTGCTTCTGAATGAGGCCCCATAAGAAAATGGAAGCATATGTGTGTGGTGTGAACTCTGTGTGTGTACGTGTTAGGAAAAAGGAGATGGCTTATTCATGAAGACAAGCAATATCCACCTTTAAATGTGCCATTTCATTTTTCCATAACAGAATCCCTGTTCTATTGCCTTGGATCTTTGAAAGTTAATATTAAACATCAGCCTACAACTGTGGGATAAAGAACAGTCCACCCCAGTTCTTATCACATCTCCCATGATACTCCTAATTTTATTTCTTTATTCCCTGTAGTCTTGTGGTGCCTGGAGGCTTCTATGTTAATGGGGTGATGGGTTTAATATGAACTTTAAAGGAGCTGTTCAAGGTACAGAACTTATTTGGGGATGGGATTCAGCATGCCATATAGCTCTGTTAAAATTTGCACTAGATCCCAGAGTGGATTTCACTGTCTACTAATGTGGAAGCCATCAGCTGCCAGGGCTGAAGCTGACCACACCTAAGTCTGAGGTGGCCTGGGCTCAATGGGGCAACACTAAAGGTTATTTGGACTTGTATTGTTATATTTTTAATTCAGATAGTACCATTATATAAACAAAATAACTAAAACAAACTACCTCATTCTTAGGTTAGGCTTTTATATAGTTTTATATTACAGTATGCCCTTCATGTTCGCCAGAGTTAGAGTCAACATATCATCCACATTATCCAAACATAAGTTACACAACACACAGAGGTATTTATGAAAATCCACATTTGCTTTTTTTTTAAGCATGCATCAACAGTTCTGAATATATTTTTATCATGTTAGAAAATGCTTAACAACCATACTTAAAATTAAAAGTAAATTTATAGAGGATCTCTTCCTCACATCACTTCATTTTGGGTTTTTAAGAATTGAATACACTCTTTTTTTAAAGCATTTCCCCCTGGAATGTTCCAAAACAACAAAAACTAAGCCTAAACAACTGAAGTCCACACTTAGGAGCTTATTGCATGCACATTTAACCTGACTGCACCCTAACGGTGCAGGTGGGAATTATCGCATGTAATTTGCTGCCAATTCTGCCAGCTGAGTGCAGCCTGGCTGCATCTCGGCTCCCAGGCACGCTTTGGCGGCCACTGTTCCAAGTCAGAAAGCTCCTGGTTTTGAAAAGTGGCCTCCGAAGCACCCCTGGGAGATGAGATGCTGCCGGGGCTGTACCCGGCTAGAAGAGTTGACGGTGAATTATGTGCGATAATTTCTGCCTGCATCCCACATCCTGGCTGCATCCCATTAGGGTGCTGTTGGGTTAAATGTGCGTGTGATAAACTCCTTAGAATAACAATCCAAGAGGTCATTCAGACATTGGTTCTTTTAGCATGACTATGCAAATAATCTCACTCACACAATCTGGTTTTGTTGTTTACACTAATTTTTTGTTGGAACTGCATCTATACTCATTTCTGTGAGCTTAGTTGCTCACATGTGTCAGTATTGTGAATAAAGATGGAGTTGATGCAGATTTATTCAAAACATGTTCAAGGCATGCAGAATTTTATCCCGGTTTATCCTGGGTGTTGGTTATTTACATACCCAACTATGCAAATCTTTTAGGAAAACTCAAGGGGAAAAAACCCTAGATTGATTATCCCAGGTGAAATGAGAGGTTTGCCAGGCTCTCCCCCCAAAAACTTAATCACATGCATTCAAAATGCATGTGAACAACAAAGATTCAACCCACATCCTACCAGGATTATTTTCATTGTCTGAATAACCCCCAACTTGATTTAAGGAGGTTTTCCCAGATAACTAAAAAAACCCACCAAAATTACCTTTGCCTTGGAAAGAAAGTATTTCTACCCTCTGGCAATTTTGTTTGCCTTTTTTGCAACTTTCCCAGTTCTAAAATAGGTGTGGAAGGAGGTGTGGGTTGTGGACCTCAGTTTTGCCCTTGGATCTCAGTTTTGTGCCCTCAGAGCCATCCTTCCCCAGTCTCTAAAGCCCCAATTTTTAAAAAAATTCTGCACAATTTTCTGAACAAAATTTCCTATAAACTGTACCCAACCCTCTCAGCATGTGAACACACAACCCCAAGCCCCTCTCAAATTTTCCTTTTCCTTCATTTCACCTTCAAAAGGGCAACAGTAACTGACACCATCAGGTTGTGTGTGCCAGTCCCCAGATACCTGCCCTCCCTGCTCTATTACAGACTATGTACTTCATTACACCGGAGGCTTACCATGAGTAAATCGCCATGAAAAAAAAATCATCAGAAATTGTGAAAGAAGCATGATCGGGGTCCACACCAACACACACTTCTCCCATGAGTAAATCATCAGGGAGGTGTCAGTGCTCACTTCTCCATCAGTAAACCATCATGGAGCCGCCATTTGACAATAATGGAAGATCCCAAATGGCAGCTCCAAGGACACTTTACTCATGGGAGAAGCCCCGGCGCCTCCATGATGATTTACTGATGGGAGAAGCATGTGGGGGTGTGAACTTTGATCATGCTTCTTTCACAATTTCTGACAATTTCATGGTGATTTACCCATGGTAAGCCTCCCGTGTGATAAAGTCCTATGTGACTTGAAGCGATAGAACAGAACACAAAATGAACCATATTATAGCAGTAGCCATTTACAAGATGGCCAGAGTGAGGCCTTCAGGTCTCCTCAAGCACTCCCACAATTGTTTGCCAACTCACTACCAGTCAGGCCACAGCAATGTCTCTTTATTTCTCTGCATTTTGGGGGAGGAAGAACATCAAAGAAACTAGAAAGCAAAACAGACTGCAATTCCTTCATTTTTTAAAAAAATCCTATCAGGCAATATGTAAGAATAGATCCATGCAGGATGAATCAGAATCAGATGACAAACTGCATTTTAAAACTGCCATACAGCACCTCTCCCTGCTGAGATAACCATTAAACAGAGACAGAAAGTGGATATTTATTTATGTGTGCGTGGGGAGGGGGGGTGTTCTCTGCTGGAAATCATCCAAGCATTCTTTAAAAGAAAAGAAAAAAGCTATATCAGACCACAAACTGATAAAATATTTAACATATGATATTTTATCTATGTGCCCTGCACATAGACCAACTGTATCTTTATATTAGAGAGCCAGTGTGGTGTAGTGGTTTGAGCATTGGACTATGACTCTAGAGACCAGGGTTTAAATCCGGGTTCGGCCATGAAACCCACTGGATGACCTTGTTCTCTCAGTTCAGAAGATGGTAATGGCAAACCTCCTCTGAAAAAACTTGCGAAGAAAATCCCATGATAGGTTTGCCTTAGGGTCACCATAAGTCATAAATTACTTGAAGGTGCACAACAAGAACAATTTTAACATTAATCTGTACAGCCTATATATTGGCATTTAATATACATCTTTAGGGTGAGGTTGCAGATTCTCTCTTGGAAAACAATCTGAAGCCTACTTTTTATTTTTTTTTATTTTTGTTGGGGGGGGGGGAGATTCAGGTAAAATCTTATCTTTCTGGACCAGAATAATTTTTATAAAATCATACTCCTGCCCCCTCCCCCCCCCTTTTCTAAAATTTCCTCTTTTGGATTACAACTCTCAGAATATCCATGGATTACTGGAAGACCTAACAAGAAAAATAGTTTAGAAGTTCTGCTATCTTGTTTTCTCACTGGCTCTTCTGCATATATATTCACCCATTCATAGGCTGAAGAAGAAACTGCAATTTAGGGCGAGTCTACACATAAGTGAACTTTGAGAATTGGTGTTCATTTTTGCACATTTGCACTGATGGTCAATTGTTTTCACAATTTCCTGCACAAATTTGCATCCATTCACCCTCCCTCTGCTGAAAACACACAGCCATCTGAATGTATGCAAAGCAGAACTGCACTATCCCACACATGTAATAATGCACATTATTATTATTATTATTATTATTATTATTATTATTATTATTATCCTTTATTTATAAAGCGCTGTAAATTTACACAGCGCTGTACATATAATCTTTTTAAATTAGACGGTTCCCTGCCCTAAGGCTTACAATCTAAAAAGACACGACACAAAAGGAGAAGAGAGTGGTGTTGGGGAAGGGGATGAGGTCCAGCAGTTCTTCTCAACCTCCGAGGCCTGGACCAAGGCAGATGGACTGGAGGGAGGACTTGGCTTCTTGGAGCTAGCCCGCCTCTCTCTCCCTCAAGATGGTGGCATTTCTGCAGATTTCCGTGGGTACTTTTTCTGTGGAGTTAAATTGGGGGGGGGGGGGGCTGCATAAAGCCTGAACTCCTGTGAATTTCATATGGCCAAATCACATTCTATTCGACTAGAATGAGAATTATTTTAAATGTATAGAGTAGTCCTATTTCTTGCTTTGTCCTTGGAGTTTATCAGACAAGGGAAATCAGAATTATAATCCAATGGCAATCCGAACGCAATCATGGGGTTTCAAGTTATTGTGTGACAGGTGATCACACGCAATTTCAGGCAATGGCAAGCTATTTTTGGGCAATGGGAAGCCAGTTCAAATGCAATTCGCATTCACATAAATTCACTGAACTAACGAATTCACGTGAATGCGTTCTAGCCCCACTTTTATTTTCATTCAAAATTAAGAGAAATTCCTCCCGTGTGATAAACTCTCTTATCTGTTTCTTCGTTCTCAGCTGCTCAGATAACCTCTGCCTGGACCTTGCTATGTGTCAAGAATATCAGGAAGTAGTCATTCAGTTTCTATGTGCATGCAAAAGAAAACTTGGTTATATATTCCCACCCCCAATTTCGATAAGTTGCTGGGAGAGGGTACTCTCTTTATTATTATTTTATTATTATTATTTATACTCAGGGAACAACTTCCAATATGTTTAAAACAGGAGATTGGGATGGTAGATCAAATTATCTGTATTCTAGTGATCTTCTGATGAGCTTGGTTGCTCCTGCAACTTGGCCTGATCTTTTCTTAAAGGGCCCATAACCCCTAATGGGTAGAAATTTAGCTCTAAGAAGATAGTACACACACTGTGTCTTCAGACATGTATCCATTCTTGGCTTAACCTTTGGCCAAAGTTTGCTTCGGATGTGTATTGGCCAGAGGAGTGGTCTGCAAGAGGATATCACGTCTGCAGTAACCTGTAGGATAGAATAGTGCTAACACATATGGATATGGGTAATGAATGTGTTATCAGTACAAGTATAAAATATAACTATGCTATTAAGCTGGTGTTGCTTGTTTTTGCATCCTGAGGTGCCTGGCAGCGTATTCTCTGTGCAGTAGAATAAATCTGTTTTTTATTCCAGATACTTGGCTGGATAATTAAAATTGAGAGGGTTTCCCAACAACACCCCCAAATGGAATTTGGGGTGTCTTATTCAGTGTACATAATGGATAAGCTTTCCACCCTTCAAATAAGGGGCATTCCTTAT
>NC_056522.1:338567044-338599415 GCF_019175285.1 Sceloporus undulatus
AATAAAGGACACCTGGTAACATCATTACCAACCACACCTGTGCAGATGGTGGGACTGAGATAATAAAGCCTGTGAACTGCCTAGGCTCCCATGTTGGGAGAAGAGCAGAATATTAAATAACTAAAAAATGGAACAAATTAAATACTTGTCAAGAATCTTAAACAAAGAAAATATTTTTCATGTATCTAAAACTCATTTGTGAGTGGTTTGTTGAGCTGTGTTGACCACATCTTGATAACAGAATTCTGACATATAACTCACTACTGAGGGGATAATTTTGAAACTCCCTTCCTAACCGAAGGCATGTTAAACATGGACCAAATGAATTGCATCCTGTCTTTATGATGTAAGGCTGATGCCCTGGCTAAGGTGCAGACTATCTTCATGACATGAGGCCAGTTCCACATTAAATCTGGCCCACCCCTCCCTTAAACCAGATTTGAAAGTCTTACCTTTTGGTCTTGATTTTCTAAGAAAATCTGGAGCAATCAGGAGCAATGCCAGGTAGCTGTTTAAACATGTGTCCTGCTGTGCCACCTGGTGCTGCTGGCGCTGGCTTGAGTTAGAATCATAGAATCATAGAACTGGAAGAGATCACAAGGGCCATCCAGTCCAACCCCCTGCCATGCAGGAAATCTCAATGAAAGCATCCCCGACAGATGGCTATCCAGCCTCTGTCTAAAGACCTCCAAGGAAGGAGACTCCACTCCACTCTGAGGGAGTGTGTTCAACTGTCGAACAGCCCTTACTGTCAGGAAGTTCCTGCAGCTTGCATCCATTGTTCTGGGTCTTGTTCTCTGGATCAGTAGAAAACAAGCTTGCTCCATCCTCAATATGACATCCCTTCAAATATTTAAACAGGGCTATCATATCACCTCTTAACCTTCTCTTCTCCAGGCTAAACATCCCCAGCTCCCTAAGTCATTCCTCATAGGACATGGTTTCCAGACCTTTCACCATTTTAGTTGCTCCATCTGAGGCCACAACAAGGTGCCCAGCTATATGGTTGATGTTGGGCATCTTTTCTTCAATCTTAGAGGGAGGAATCTGTGCCCAGTGGCAGTATACACAGCTGCCTAGCATTGCTCCAGAGTGTGGAAGTAATTGGGGGGGAAATCAGGGCAACTGTGGGGCCAGACCACTCCAAGAGCAGCCCAAAGTATTTTGGTTGGTGTGGACCTGTCTTGAGAGTCCTGAACCCACAGTCCATTTCTACTTTTGACTGTCTTACCCAGCTCCTGGGCAAGGATTCCTTTGCTGGCTTTAGACATGAACAGGGGACACATATTCTCTCACACAGTGTCTTATTACCTGGATTTCCCACACAGACAGTTTAAAAACAGTATCTCTGATTTAAGGTATGTGTGTGTTTGTTTGCCTCCTGGCCCATTGCCTTCTTAAATTCAGTGCCAGGCAATGGGCAATTTAAAATTTGCATACAAATTAAATTAAAACTCTTAAATTAATTAATATATGTAAATGGGCAATAACTGGAGGCTTGTCCCTGAGAGGACTGAAAACACTAATCATAGTCACAGTGTTCTCATACAATTATTATAATGGGTGGCAAGGGAGAACATCCCTGCTTGCCAAGTAATAGTCTCAGCAGGCATCATGTGTCCATTTATCTTTGAAATCATTGTTCTTCCCAGAGTAGACATCCAGAATCCTTGAAAAGACCCCAACATAGTGAAAACAGATAAAGCCCTTTCAATTTAATTTGGCCACTCAAAGGACAGGTCTTTCTCTTCCTAAGGCTGCAGTGCTCTTGTTTGTTTTCTTATCTTGGTCTTTCCTAATTCTGTAACAAGAAAGACAGGCCTGAATCCTGTTGATAGTCCTTTCCAGAGTAGACCTTCTGAATCAAGGGTATGTACCTAAGTATTGACTCATTATTTAACAATTGATTCAACAATTCTACTCAGGTTGGGATTTCCTATCGGTTTCAAGCCACATATTCAAGAAACTAAAATATTTTCTGAGTTCAAAACAGAGTTTAGAAAAGTTAAGTGATGGATTACAACTCCCAGAATTCCCAGCCAAGATGACTATTGGTTAAGCTTGCTGAGGATTCTGGGAGCTATGGTCCAAAAATAAATATTTAATAGCTCTAGTTCAAATATGTCTGGTCTTATCTACCAACATTTGTGCACAGTAATAGGTGGACTATCTAAACTTGAAATAATCATAGAATCATAGAATCATAGAGTTGGAAGAGACTGCCAGGGCCATCCAGTCCAACCTCGTGCCATACAGGGACTCTCAATTAAAGCATCCCTGACAGATAGCCCTCCAGCCTCTGTTTAAAGACCTCCAAGGAAGGAGACTCCACTACACTTCAAGAAAGAGTGTTCCACAGTCGAACAGCCCTTACTGTCAGGAAGTTCTTCCTAATGTTGAGGTGGAATCTCTTTTCCTGGAGCTTGCATCCATTCTTCCGGGTCCTTGTCTCTGGAGCATGACATCCCATCAACATGATATCCCTTCAAATATTTAAACAGGGCTATCATATCACCTTTTAACCTTCTCTTCTCCAGGCTAAACATCCCCAGCTCGATAAGTATTTCCTCATAGAGCATGGTTTCCAGACCCTTCACCATTTTTGTCGCCCTCCTTTGGACACGCTCCAGTTTCTCAATGTCTCTTTTGAATTGTGGTGCCCAGAACTGGACACAATATTGCAGGTGGGGCCTGACCAAAGCAGAATAGAGTGGCACTATTACTTCCCTTGATCTAGACACTATACTTATATTGATTCAGCCTAAAATTGCATTGGCCTTGTTAGCTTCCACATCACACTGTTAACTCATGTTCAACTTGTGGTCTACTTGGACTCCTAGATCCCTTTCATACAAAGTCTCATTCAGCCAGGTGTCCCCCATCCTATATATGTGCTTTTCATTTTTCCGGCCTAAGTGCAGTACCTTACATTTCTCTGTGTTGAATTTCATTTTGTTAGCTTTGGCCCAGCTTTCTAGGGTTCATTCCCACTTACCTATAAAGTGGGTCATGCACCGAATTTAGGGTGCATCGTTCCCACTGAAGCTCGAATTTAATCTCCATTACCCCTCATTCGTTCCCACAGCATCTCGAATTAGAATCAAATTAAAATGTTTAAACCGGATTATCAGCCTATAATTCGGTTTAAAAAAATAGTAGGTTATAACGCGAGTTATTTTTGAAAGCAGGGTACGATTCACTGTACCTGAATGGGAACGAAAGGGTGTCTGATTCGGGAACCTGGAGATGGGAGGAGCAGCGCTCAAGGGGCTGGCCTGGGGGTGTCACCCTCTTTGTTCTCTTTCTGCATCACCGGTGCCATTTTCTTCCATTCGCATAGCCTTTACCCCAGTGGATTGCAACCTCCCCTCTGCTCCTCATTCATAGACCGATGTGTGAGGAGAGACATTGAACACCATTTTAAACTATTTTTTTTCCTTTTTTCACCTCTGCCTGAGCGCCTGAGCAGCAGATGGGCTTTGCAGTACATGCCTGCTTGATCGCCCTCCAAACAGCCCAAGGAGCAATGGGGGAGGCAAAGTGATTTTGGGAAAGGAGCCTCCTTCCAGAGGAACTATGGGATGGGCTTTGCAGGACATGCCTGCTTGATAAACCTCCAAACAGCCCAAGGAGCAATGGGGGAGGCAAAGCAATTTTGGGGAATGGAGAGCCTGGATGCCCAGGGATCTGAGGGGGGTTAGAGCCTTATCTTCTCTCTTCCCCAAAGATTCTCTCCCCAATAATAAAGCCCGCTGCCTTGTCCTCCTTGATCCGATTTGACAAGCTTCCTTCTAGTCTGGGGAGACACAACAGAAAAGCCTTGGATGCAGCCGATTTTCATTGGCTGCCCCCCCAAAAAAAACCCAAGACTTGTGACGTCTGAAGCCTACGCACTTGATTGACAGCTTGTGGACACAAATGGGAACGGGGAGCAAGTTAATCAGCTTTAAAATAAAGTGATTTAAAATAAATGGGAACAAAAACAGGGTCTAAATGAATCGAGGTAATTTGCCCCTTTTGGTAATGGAAAAAATTTGAATTATTCCCAGAACATAATCAGAATCAGAATCGCTCCAATATAATCCGTTTTATCTGCCAAGTGGGAACGCCCCCCCCCCCCCCGGCCTATTCAGGTCATTTTGAATTTTGATCCTGTCCTCTGGGGTGTTAGCTACTCCTCCAAATTTGGTGTCATCTGCAAATTTGATAAGTATGCCCCCAATTCTGTCATCCAAATCATTGATAAAGATGTTGAATAGCACTGGGCCTTGGACAGAGCCCTGTGGGACCCCACTGGTCACTTCTCTCCAGGATGAAAAGGAGCCATTGTTGAGCACCCTTTGGGTTCAGCTGGACAACCAATTACAAATCCATGTAACAGTTACCTTGTCTAGCCCACATTTTACAAGCTTGTCATGGGGAACCTTGGCAAAGGCCTTGCTGAAATCAAGATATACTATATCCACAGCATTCTTTTCATCTACCAAGCTGGTAGTCTCCATTCTTCTCCAAATTTCATAGTCTGGACCTCATCCATCTTTGAGGGAATTCCTAGAATTGCCATCTTCCAGTCCCTCAAATATGAGCGAGGGCTGTTCGACAGTGGAACAAATTCCCTCGGAGTGCAGTGGAGTCTCCTTCCTTAGAGGTCTTTAAGCAGAGGCTGGATGGCCATCTGTCGGGGATGCTTTGATTTGGATTTCCTGCATGGCAGGGGGGTTGGACTGGATGGCCCGTGCGGTCTCCTCCGACTCTATGTTTCTATGCAAATTGTATAATTATGCATATCATTAATTTATATTCTAATTCTGCAGACTCAACACAGTATGGCTGCAGTTCATCAGCATAGTATAAATATCTGTATCCAGAGATATGCTATGCCAGCACTCTGCAGTGTCCACCCAGAATAGCAAATTGTGGCAACACATTTCTGTGAATGTGTACCATTGTACAATGCACAATGTGAAACTGTGCACAACACAAAACACAACCATAATATATAATGCTGTATGTGGATCTCTGCTTCTGTCAACAGAATACATTTGTCATGCTCTGGTGAACAATTTGCTCTGCATGCCTAGCACATGATGTTGTTGTTGTTATTGTGTGCCTTCAAATTGCTTCCAATGAAGACCCTAAGGCAAACCTTATAATGTTTCTTCAGAGGTGGTTTGCCATTGTCATCTGAGGCTGTGAAAGTTTGTCTTGCCCAAGGTCACCCAGTGGTTTTCAATGGCCAAGCTGGGATTCAAACCCTGTTCCTCAGCGTCCTAATCCAACACTTCAAACCACACTACACTAACAAGATGCCAATCTAATACTATAGTTGCATTTTTCTTCTGTTACTATCTTTCAATCTAGCACTTTTTTCTCTATTGAGAAAACTAGTGTAGAATGTGAATTAGTGCAAAATAGCATAGAGTTGGACCTGGAACAGAGAGAAGCAAGTTCAAATTCCTCGTTGGTCATGAATTTACCAAGTGACCTTGGGCCATCCCTGTCTCTCAGCAAATCTACATTACTAGGTTGTTGCAGGGACTTACAAGAAACCATGTAAACCAGCTGTGTATGTTTTCCTGGAAACAACATCTTCTAATGCTACCTGATTCTCATCAGATCACTAGAATGAATGGATACACACACACACACACACACACACTGCCATTAGTGTTTTCTTTTGTTTTGTTTGTTTTTTACTGATAGCAGAAAGGTACAGATATAGTCAATGAAGAGATGGTGTATAAAGATTTAAATGAACAAATAGTAAATCACTAGTCCCGTCCTCTTCCTCATTGCAGTGAATGGCAGGCAATCTTCTCATTTTTATTTCTAACCAGATGCAGGGGCAGGACAGCAAACCTAATGGAGTAGGAAAACAACAATGATGGTAGTGCCAATGTGTTTCTGATGACTACTTGGCAGCAATCACAGTGTAAAGAAAATCACTTTTATTATCAGGGGATCATGTCATAGATACCTGTCTGGTGCACAAATTGTTATTAGATTGCTCAAAGGAAAGAATTATTTTATGCTTAGTGTAGGCAAAAAGTTGCCCAGCACCACTTATCTTCACATAGTATTCCAGGAGATAACAGCATGATATCAGCAGCTTTCTTGGTAGAACATTAGGCCCCACATGGCCCCCAAGTGAGAGAGATGGAAGAAGATCTTTACCCCAGCAGCCTGCCTTTTCTGTGCTTTGAGACTTCTACAAGGGGGAGCAATGGGTTTGCTTTCCACAGCAAGAATTTCTCAGTGTGAGACCACTACATTGGATTCCACTCCAGGAAGGTAGAGGAGTTTGTTACTGGCTTGGGAAAGATCTGCCAGTCTGTGGGGCAATAACTTGATTCACTCAGGGAACTCAGTATGTCACTTTCTGCAAGGGATCGTGGCTTCCATCAGTCAAAGACATGTGTAACTTTCTCTTTTCAGTAATTTCTAAGTAATTCCATTACTTAGCAATAAATTATCTTTTACATCAGTGGCTTATGCTAACTTCAATAATATACAGATCTCCAAGGGGGATATATCGCTGGAATATAAAGCACAAGCGATATTTGACCGAACAAACGCTCCCCTCACCTATACAAATCTCTTGGAGAAGTCCAGAATGGCTGCAGTCCAAGTTCAGAAGACACAGCACTTGCTCAAAATGGCACACTCACTGGAATGTTGGAAGAGGAAGCAGAAGACCTTAGCAGTTGCATGTGGGAGACACCTGCTAATGCCAGACTTCCCTCATCCTTACAAGCTTTTGGTACATAGATAATTTCCTGGCTCTTGCACAGGAGCCCTGGTGGTGCAGAGGTTAAATGCCTGTACTGCAGCCACTCACTCACAAACCATAAGGTTGTGAGTTCAATACCAGCCAGGAGCTCAGGGCTGATTCCACCTGGCATCCTTCCGAGCTTAGGGAGTGCTTAGGTGCACTGACAAGCAGTATACAAATAGTATAGGCCTCTCCATTCTCCTCCCACTAAGCCTTGTCCTGCTCACACTATCTCTTCCGAAGAGGTCCAGCATTTTAAAGGAAATTAAGTGAATGTCACAGCCTGTTTCTGCCCAAAGGCAGTGGTGTCACCCCACCTTAGGGTGTTACCTGGTGCAGTCTATATCACCTGCACCCACCTAGTGACATCTCTGGGAAAGGCAAAACTCAACCTCCTCTCCCGTTTGCTCAGGTAACTGCATATACTTTGAATTCAGTTTGTAGCAACTGAAGTAAGCTGAGAACAAAGGGGGAAACTGGGTGGGGGAAAGAGAAACCACAATATGATAATGATGATAATAATAATAAGTTTTATTTTTATCCTGCCTCTCCCATAGGATCAAGGTGGGTTACAACAGTAAAATACACAAAAATACATAAATACTGTAGATACAAAATAAAATTACATAAACCCATAACCCCTTCCTTAAAACTAAACTACATAATTATAACAACAACATTATAAAATACAGTTAAAATCACTTAAAATAATCATAATTGGGGCGAGACATTTTGGGGAAGTCATGGGCAATTCATATCACTGGAGTGGGATAATCAGTCAGGGAAGGCCTGTTGGAAGGGATTCATCTTGACGGCCTTTTTAAAGCCATCAAGACTGGTGATATGTTGGGTCTCTTCAGGCAGGCAATTCCATAATTTAAGAGCAGCAGATGAAAAGGTCTTCTGGGTAACTGCAGCCAGTCTGGTCTTTATTGGTTGCAGTAAATTTTTCCCAGAGGACCTGAGTGTGCAGGGTAGATTGTATGGAAGGAGGTGCTCCCTCAAGTAAGCTGGACCCAAGCCATGAAGGGCTTTAAAGGCTATTACCAGCACCTTGTACTGTGCCCAGAAACTAATAGGCAGCCAGTGAAGAGGTTTTTAAATTGGTGTTAAGTGGTCACCTCTAGATTTTCCGGCGACCAATCTGGCTGCCATATTTTGAATTAATTGAAGTTTCCGAACTAGGCACAAGAGTAGCCCCATGTAGAGTGCATTACAGAAGTCCAGCCGTGAGGTTACCAGTGTATATACCACCATTTCTAGGCCCCCTGGCTCCAGGTAGGGTCACTGCTGATGTCTTAGCCGAAGCTGATAACAAGAGCTCCTGGCCGTCTCATCTATCTGGGCTGACATGTGAAGAGACAAATCCAGGAGCACTCCCAAGCTCCAAACACAGCCCTTTAGGGGTAGTGTGACCCCCATCCAGGACCGGTTGACATATCTCCATACCCGGATTCAGTTTTAGTCTGTTTTTCCTCATCCAGTCCTTTACAACTTTTAGACATTCATTCAGAGGCGGGATGCCTTCCTTAGTCACTGCAGCAGTCTGAAGCATGGAGAAATATATTTGGGTTTCATAAGTGTACTGATAACATCCTGCCCTATGTCTCTGGATGATCTTCCCCAGTGGCTTCATGTAAATATTGAATAGCACTGGGGACAGAATCGTGCCTTGACAGACACCAGATTTAAGCTCCCTCTTAGAGGAGCAACTGTCCCCAAGCATCACCATCTGGAATCTGTCTGAGAGATAGGATGCAGTGCCCCCGACTCCCAACTCTCCCAAGCGTTCCAGAAAGATACCATGGTTGATGGTATCGAAGGCCACTGAGAGGTCTAAAAGTACCAACAGGATCACACTTCCCCTGTTGATACCCAGATGGAGATCATCTACTAAGGTGACCATGGCAGTCTCAACTGCATATCCTGCCACAAAGCCGGTTTGAAATGGATCTGTTTCATCCAAGAATACTTGCAGTTGAATGGCAACAGATTTCTCTATCACTTTGCTCAGAAATGGGAGGTGTGAGACTGGTCTATAGTTATTTTGTCCAGGGGGTTTAAGGAATGCTTTTTCAGAAGTGGCTTTACAACCGCTTCTTTTAAGCAAGCTGGAAACTGGCCTTCCCTAAGAAATTTGTTTATAATATATCTTAAGAGCATCATTGTTGCATCTCCATCCTGGACAGCCAGCCATGAAAGGCAAGGGTCAAGAGAGCAAGTTGTCTTTTTCACACTGCCATAGGAGCTTGACCACGTCCTCAGTACTCACTGATCCAGTATAACATTTACAGAGTTCCTGGACGCCTCTCCTCTCACTTTTGCAATAATGTCTGCATCCAAGTCGGCTCTTATTTGAGAGATTTTATCTGCAAAATGGTTGTTTAAAGCATCACAGCAGGCTATAGTAGGATCTAATAAAGGGTTCTGGATGGAAACCTCCTGTGGCATGTCTTGTCAAATAAGAATTGAGTTTTTCGCCAGCAGCATTCTAGTCGTTGTCCAGCCTGCTTCATATTTGTAAGATCTTCTGTATTTATTGAACTGGCCTCAAGTGGAATGTTGATGTCACCCAGGACTAAAAGCTTGGGCAACTCCAACACCAACTCTGAGACCAATTGTGCCACCTTGGCTAGGGAGTCGGTTAGACAATGGGGTGGATGGTATATGAACAGAATCCCCAGACTATCCTTTGTCTTCAGGCTTAGGTACATACATTTTTCCGGACAGGTATCCTGGCAAAAGTAAGATTATTTTTATGCACTAATGCCACTGCCCCCCCCCCCCCGGTCCACTTCCCCATACCTGCTCACTGACAGAATACCCGGCTGGTGGGGCTTGAACCCAGGTTACAGTACTGTCGTCCCCTAGCGAGGTTTCCATAAAGCATGATGTGAGGTTTATTTGTAACTGACCTGGCATTGCACAGGAGCAGGGAAAGGTTCTGTGGATGAATTGGCTTGCTCTCCAGATCTCTTGAGGTAACAGGGTGAGCAGAAAGTGAGATAGATTTCAAACACTGATGTCATCTTCCCTTGTAACAGTATTTTAGATGCAGCTGAAAAAGTAAAACAAAAGTTCCTGCCAGATCTGTACATCGGAGGGTATGTCATAGTAGTTTTGGCACTTGTCTCAGGCTAAAAGTTTTGATACCTGAGACAGAAAATCCCACAACCCTATCTACCTCTGTGTAAAAATATTAATGATAAATTAAACTATTTGCTGCCCATTCATGACACTTCAAAATAGCCAAGGCAGCTACCTCACTCTGTGTAATGGTAAAAATAGGCCCCATTTTTTCCAGATTAAAGTAATTCATAGCAGATACATGGAGAAAGAAAACATGCTTCACACTGGTAAATACTCCAACAGACAAACATAGCAGGAATCTCACTCTAGTCCAATTTGCAGAACAATAAATTCAATGCTCAGCTGAAAGTTATGTTGAAAATTTATTTACATGCTTATTTTATCCCCCTTGTTAGAATTGTGGGCTTTAAAAAAACCCACTGCTCTCTTGTCCCAGAAGGCCAAAAGCACTACAGTAAATCTGCATGGATAGACTAAGCGGGGGGATTAGAGACTTCACAAGCCACCAATTTTCTGCAGGCTGCCTTTTCTTGGTTCACCTGTAAACCCCCACCAGCAAGGTCCTGATTTCATCTCCCTTCACCAGTCAACCTTAGACAAGAGCTTGGGATTTATTATGATGGGGCTTGCACTCCAAAGCAAGAGGATGCTAGCGTTATCAGGAGCTGACAGGCCATCACAAAAACACTTCTGTCAAACTGACAAAGCCATGGTAAACATGCCTCCAGACTCTTCCCTGACTGGAAACTGTGGCAGAAGCAAGCAAAGGCATGTTCTACTTCAGAGAACCAAGAACAACAAAAATATGAAGAACACAAATTCTCGGTTAATAAAACAATGGTGCTCACATGCACCATCTCACCCCCCCCCCCCCATCAAGCATTGGTAACACACTGAGAATAAATGTTATCCAATGTTTATTTTAATTTGTTGTTTGCTATATTTTTTGTTTGAATGTTAATATGTAAATATATGTATTATGTTTAATTATTTTTCGTAGAATGTACGCCATAGGCAGGTTTATTTTATCTATTTTTAATTGATTGTATGTACAGTGCTGTAAATTTACAGTGCTTTATAAATAAAGCTTAATAATAATACTATAATAATAATAATAATAATAATAATAATGTTAATTTTCATTATCAGTTTAGTCCCTATTTTAAAACCAATTTTGCCCCTTTCCTACAAACCAGTGGCAGTGTGGTTTCAAATTAATAACTTGTGATAACCAGAGGGCAAACAGGATAAAAATCTTACTGATTTACTTTGCAGTACATAGTCTGGGAAGTATATGTAGCTTTCCCACATATTCTTTTATTCCTGGGTAGTCAGCAGCAACATTAATAAAATAACAGAATTATAAAGGATTTCAAGAGTCATTTGGTTCAAGACCCTCTCTCTACGCAATAAATCCCCTGCTGTACCCTCCCTGTTTGTATCCAGCCAGTATCTGCTTTAAAATCCTAGATATTCATACAAACACAAGCCGATTTTTTAATACACTTCAACATTTCACAGATGAAAACCAGGACACATGTTGCCAAGCAAATGTCAGAGTATTATCAAAATGGCAAACATTATTGATGAGGAAGAAAATGCAAACTAGGAAAGGCTGCAGCAGTTTGCTTTTGGTTGCTCTTACTGTGAAAGACAAGATTCCACTCCTTCCTCCTGCTCATTTAAGTGTAGATTACTTTATTATTTATTTATTTATGGTATTTATACCCCGCCCTTCAGCTCTTAAGGCTATCAGAGTGGCTTACAATTATTTATTTATTTATTTACTTTTAAAAAAAAACTTCTACACTTGAACTCAGTTTGCAACAACCAAAGAAAGTTGGGGGGAAGGGGAAGGAGGAGATAAAAATTAGGACATTTCAAAAGCAGCTGAAAAAGTAGGACAGTACAAGGTTAATCAGGACTGTCCATGCCAAATCAGAACTGTTGGAGTGTATGGAAGTGGCAATCTTGAGAATACCATCACAAGTCAACTTGAAGGCAAACAGGAGAGGACTTTCCTTTGTCATACTCCCAGATTGTGGAATCTATTTCTCTCATAGTTGCAACCAGTTCCCACTTTCTCTGCTTTTAGGAAGAGTGCGAGGAAATATCTCTTCTAACTGTCCAGTTGGAGCACAATGGTTATTTGAAGGGTTTCTTTGGGAGGGATGTTTTTTAAACACCATGCTTTCAATTTTTGGATCCTCTTGGTAAAGAAGAAGTGACTGTACAGGGCACATTTCCCTGGTACAAAACATTGCAATACAGTGCAATGGACTAAATCAGGGGTAGGCAACCTGTGGCCCACGGGCCGGATGCGGCCCGGTGAGGCCTTGGGACCGGCCTCAGCCCAGTCCTGCCGCCGATTGCAGCCGGGGCCTTTGGCGTCTCGTGCGAGGGGCATGGTGGGGCAATTGTCTATAGAAGCCTCAGAAACATGCATTTATCTTAACATTTTTTAAAAAATCAGCAATTTTTTTCGTGTGTCCTCCATTTTTTATTTAAAAAGTGCCCTCCATTTGAAAATTTTGTCCTACTTTTGTCTGGTTTATTTATTTATTTAATTTTTTAAAAAAATTATTTAATTATTTATATTTTGGCTTCGGCCCCCCAGTTGTCTGAGGGACAGCAACCCGGCTCAAAAGGGTTGCCTACCCCTGGACTAAATGACACGACCCTGGAATCAGCCACCAGTTTATTGCAGAAAACATTACAAAATAATTATAGCTTTCTATTTTGTGATATCTCTAGGTTGTTTTTCATACCTTGGTTCCTAGCATTCAAAATCAGGCTTCTGATTTCCAGCTACCATTGTATAGGAATTTTATTCTTGTCAGAGTGTTAACCTTTCATATTTAGTGCTCTTATTATCTTGCTTTCAGATCTTCCTTTCTTTTCACATAACTAATGCTTGTTTCTTTGACCTTGACAGAAACTGGATGAGAACACGAACCAGAAATACTTTGCATGTCTTGTTTCTTCACTTTTCTTCGTGGCCAAAGCTGAAGTTTTGGCATATACCAGTGCTGTGGTGCACAAATTGCCCCTGCTTTCAAAATATATAGAGAAACTAATGAGATTTAGCTATATTTTAATTCATATTATAACCCATTTTGGGCTCTCCATGGGGAGAAAGGCAAGAGGTACAGATACAGATACAGAGAGAGAGAGAGAGAGAGAGAGAGAGAGAGAGCAGAGGTGGGCAAGTGCATGGGGATAAGAGTCAGTCCTCACACTCAATGGGCTGTACTTCTCCTCTGTAAGCCCAAATATTTCTGTTTTCCTGTGGTCCCTCTCATGGATTTGAGTATCCATGGACGGCAAACTCGCATTGTCCCCAGTAGCGACATGTTCACATGGCCGTGCCACCATTAAGGACAACCTCCCATTTTTCCCAGTAGTGGTGTGTGCACGCAGCAATGCTGCCATTAGGGACAACTGGACTTCACCTGAAGTCCTGTTGTCTTTAATGGCAGTGCGGCCACATGCATGCCCCATCATTGGGAACAACAGGGGCTCTCCCTAATGGCAGTGCAGCCACATGCACACACTACCATTGGGGACAATGTGGGCTAGAGCATCCATGGATTTTGGTATCTGGAACAGATCCCCTACAGATACCAAGGTCCCACTGTATACTTAACTAAGTAGCTGATATAGAATCTAGACATTAATTTTTAAATCAAAAAATCAAAACAGAACAGAACTGTGAGGGGGAAATGACACTACTACTTATTATAAATAACTTTATAGTCTCTTCCCATCTCTCTCAAGGTCAAAGTTGTCTTAGGAAATTTATATTAAGTCTATGAAAATTTACATATGACTGCCCAAAGTCTGAGGTCTGCTGGAGGGGCCCTCCTCTCTGAGCCATCAGTCAGGGCAATATGCTGTTGGAGGACTTCTCAGTTGTGGCACCCTAGGTATGAAATATCCACCCCTTGGAGACCTAATTAGTACCTAAATTGCTGTCATTCCAAGTGAAAACATGACTGCTTACAAAAGCCTTTGGTGCCTAACTGGTTTTATACAGATCCACACATGCATATGGCTTTGAACTGCTTTATACTATGTTAACTTTTCTTAATCTGTTTTCTTTATTTATTTTATTTATTTTAAACTGACCAGATTGATTTTATTATATACTGCCCTGAGATCTTTAGACAGAAGATAGGATATAAATGTATTAATAAACAAACAAGCAAACAAACAACCAAAAGGAAGGCACAACTGACTGCCATTCTTCTCCCTTTGTTCTTAGCTTCTCCAGTTGATGTTGTTTATCCTGTCCAGGCCCAAAGGTGAAATGATCAAAAAAATTAACGAGCTGGTTTTTGTTTTTGTTTTTAAATGACATATGACCCTTTCTACTACATGGCTGAAATTTCATCACTGGTATTGGGCTTTGGGTCTCAGAAATTTGATTTTGCTCAATGCAATGTTCCCTTTGAGCCTATGTCAGCAGTATTAGTCAGAATGGAGGAGGACACCAACTTTGGAAACTGCTATGCCCAAAGCAAATTTGATGAAACAGAGCCCGTGAATTCAATGGGACTACTTTGGATTAAGTGGTTTAGTGGCTGAAGCTCAAATCATGCTGTCAGCAGAAACTTGGAGGATATATTTCTAGAATAAAAGCCAGTTCCCTTAGGGAGAAAACATAACAATCTTTCTGACAAAGTTCAGTGACTCAAATTCAGACTTTGTTAGTAGATATAACAGTTCAGAAACTGTGAGAGAATAAAGGCAGAACTCTGAATTCATGATCTTTTAGTGATAATCTGCTGGGTGGAATTTTGCAAGGGAGCTTTGTAATTTGTAAATTAAATCAATAAGGAGGAATGCAGGGATGTGATTTCCTATGTAAATTGTATTTCTGGCAGTCATACAACCATAGAATCATAGAGTTGGAAGAGACCACAAGGTAATCCAGTCCAACCCGTCATTACCATGCAGTAATACACAATCAAAGCATTCGCAAGAGATGGCTAACCAACCTCTGTTTAAAAAACAGTAATAAGAGACTCCACCACACTTTGAGGCAGTGTGTTCCACTGTCAAATAGCTTTTACTGTCAAGAAGTTCTTCCTAATATTTAGGTGGAATCCATTTCCCTGTAAGCTGAATCAACTGCTCTGGGTTCTAGTTTCAGGAGCAGCAGGAAACAAGCTTGTTCATTTGCAATATGACATTCCTTCAAATATTTAAACCTGGATATCATGTCATCTCTTAATCTCTCTCCCTGGCTAAACATGCCCAGCTTCCTAAGCTGCCCCTCAAAGGACATGGTTTCCAGGCATTTCCTCATTTTGGTCACTCTCCTCTGGACATGCTTTTGCTTGTCAACATCCTTCTTGAATTTTGGTGCCCAGAATTGAACAGAGTATTCCAGGTGAAGTCTGACCAAAGCAGAATAGAGTGGTATAATAATAATAATAATAATAATAATAATAATAATAATAATAATAATAATAATAATATTTTCCTGCCTCTCCCAGGTGGATTGAGGTGGGATAATAACAACAATAACAATAAGATACAAGAATAAAACATATAATTTTCAAGCATTAAAACAGTTAAAAACAGTACAGTCAACCAATTATAATATTCTGATCCTGAATAGAAGAGTGAATGATGTCTTTACAGAAGATTGGGTGGATAGGCTTGCCGGAAGAGATCTATCTTAACTGCCCTCTTGAAATCCTCCAAGGAGGTAATAAGACAGATCTCTTCTGGGAGGATGTTCCATAGTTTAGGAGCCACTGAAGTAAAGGTTCTTTGAGAAGTTGAAACCAGTCTGGTTGGATGTACTTCCAACAGATTTTTCCCGGAAGTTCTGAGAATGCAGGGCGGATTATACAGGGAGAGGCGTTCCTTTAAGTAATTCAGGCCCGAGCCATAACTTCCCTCAGTCTAGACACTGTCTTCCTATTGATGCAGCCTAGAATCACATTGCCTTTTTAGGTGCTGCATCACATTGCTGGTTCATGCTCAGCTTGTGGACTACTAAGACTCCAAGATCTCTTTCACATGTACTGTTGTCAAGCCAGGTGTCATTCATTCTATGTCTTATTATCCAAAGAAAGGTGAGGAACCAGAGGGTCCCTATCAAGTATTAATAAACAAACGACTTGCTCTCTCAATACTTGCCCGTCCTGGCTGGCCATCCAGGGGGTGACACCATCGAGTTATTATTGCAGAACATAATTAATGCTTCCTTTAGGAAAGGCTACCTCCCACCCTGCCTTAAGGAGACAGTGGTTAAACCACTTCTAAAGAACCCTTCCCTTGACCCCCTGTACAGAAACAACTATAGGCCTATTTCATTGTTACCATTCTTAGACAAGGTAATTGAGACGGCAATTGCCATTCAGTTCCAAGGAGTCTTGGAAGAAATGGATTTAGGGAGGGCTACGGAGTTGAGATGGCCTTGGTCACCTTAGTCGATGATCTCCGTCTGGGCACCAACAGGGGAAATGTGACCCTGCTAGTGCTCTTGGACCTCTCAGCGGCTTTCGATACCATTGACCACAGTATCCTTCTGGAACGCATGAGAGTTGGGAACCGGAGGCTCTGCTTTGCAGTGGTTCCAATCCTACCTCTTGGGTAGATTCCAGATGGTGTTGCTTGGGGACAGTTATTCAGCCAAGAGGGAGCTCAGGTAGGGTATCCCTCAAAGCACGATTCTGTCCCCAATGCTGTTCAACATCTACATGAAGCCCCTAGGTGAGATCATTCGGAGACATCTGCGGGGGGTTATCAGTACGCTGATGACATCCAAATATATTTCTCTGTGTCTCAGATTGATGCCGTGACTAAGGATGGCATCCCTCCTCTGAATGGCTGTCTTAATGCAGTAATGGACTGGATGAAGGAAAACAAACTCAAGTTGAATCCAGGTAAGATGGAGGTACTTGTAATAGGGACTCCCAGTCTGGGAATGGAGTTATGCCAGCCAGTTTTGGATGGGGTCACACTTCCACTGAAGGACTCTGTTCGCAGTCTGGGGGTGCTCCTAGACTTGTCTCTCCATCTGATGGCTCAGGTGGATGCGACGGTCAAGAGCACTTGCTATCAGCTTCGGCTGATACGCCAGCTATGCCCCTTCCTGGAGCGGGAAGACCTTGAAACATTGGTACATGGTAACCTCTTGGTTTGACTTCTGTAATGTGCTATACATGGGGCTACCTTTCTGTTGGTACAGAATATGGCAGCCGGGCTAGTTACTGGCACACCTAGATCTGCCCATATCACTCGTGTTTTGAAATCCCTCCACTGGCTGCCTATTAGTTTCCGGGCAAGATACAAAGTGTTGGTTTTAAACTTTAAAGCCCTACATGGCTTGGGTCCTGTCTTTTTGCAAGAGCGCCTTCTCCCATATCATCCTCCCCGCACTCTCTACTCCTCTGGGAAGAATCTGCTTCAACCAAAGAGGACTAGACTCTCTGCAGTGACCTGGCAATACTTTTCTGCAGCCGCTCCTAAACTCTGGAACAGCCTGCCAGATGAGATCCATCAGATTACCACCTTGGAAACCTTTAAGAAGGCTATTAAGACAGATCTCTTCCAGCAGGCCTTTCTGGATTAGAACATCCTTGTTGACCTGCCTCCCCTCTCCCCTCCCCTCATTATTCTCCATCTTTACCTTTTACTCTACCTGGTCTCCACTTGAAATTTTAGCTCATTTTAATTGTTATTGTACACCATTGTTTTTAACCTCTTTTTTGGTATAATCTCTTTTTAGCGTTTATTGTGTTTTTATGATGGGGGGAGGGATGGGGATCTTGGAACTTTTAATGCTTTTTTCTTTTAATTGTATCTTATTTTACTGCTGTAATCTGCTTGGATCCCTCAAAATTAAGCGGAATATAAATACATATTATTATTATTATTATTATTATTATTATTAAGTGTGTCAGCTTCTCTTTAAATGCTGGGGAAATTATCTTAGACTTGTAAGAGGCTGGGTAACTTTAGGGTCATTGTTACTTGTTTATACTGAGAAGGACTCCAAGCCTGGATGAACTAAGAAGGTTTTATTTAGAAATATGCAAGAGTACAATCAAACACACGATAGTAATTCAGATGGACACAGCTTTCAGAGCTAACTGAAATGGAAATATAGAATTTGAGGGATGTCGAAAGAAGTGATAATTATCTGTCCAACGAATAGATCAAGGAAAACAGGAATGACTCAGACTGTGGTCTGAGGGTGACACAGTGAGTAGAAGAATCTCCCTGTGTACAAGGAGCACAGACTCCAACTGTATGCATGCTGTGTGCACCAAGAGGCTAGGTTTTGGGACTAATGTTTATAACTAAGATCCTAGCCTCAAGGGGTGTGCTATCTTATAAAAAAAACAAAGACCTGATGGTCTTCCAGAAATCAGCAATGGGATTCCAGACTAATTGAAGACTTTAAGTCTACGGTTACAAAGACAGTGATTGGATTAGGACAACCTCAGAGTGGAGGGATAGAGAAGTTGGCTGGGAACTCAGCAGAGGATAAGTGGAAAGCACTGTTTTACTGCTTCAGTGCAATGTGACATCCTTTTTTCTCTTGGTGCAAGAGGATAGACAAAGGGCTGGAGGGAGAGAAAGGAGCAATCAGTACACCCATTTAGCTTTGATTGTGACATTACCTGGGTCTTACACATCTTCTTGGATCTACTCTCCTTTCTCATGGGAAATCCACCAGGTGTTCCAAAGGTCATCATGACCTCTTAAGAACATGTTGGCTCCAGATATGAAAATAGACCTCTAAATACAACACAGGGTATGCAGGATGTACTAACATTTTGTTTTTATTGCCTAAATGTAGTACACTACATTTCTCCCTGTTGAAATTCATTATGTTAGTTTTGGCCAGTTTTTTAATTTGTTAAAGTCATTTTGAATTCTAGGGTATTGACTAACCCTTATAATTTGGTGTCATCTACAGATTTGATCAGCATGCCCTCTATTCCATCATCCAAGTCACTGATACAGAGTTTGAATAGCACTGGGCCCAGGACAGAACCCTGTGTCACCCCACTAATCAATTCTCTCCAGGATGAAGAGAAACCGTTGGTGAGCTGATTGGCAGGCAGGCAGGAACATGCTTTTAAATGGGGAAGACAATGTTCTGGTTTGCCTTTTAAGACTCTTTCTTCCCTAGCACATAGAGCCAGTGATGCTGGTTGGGGGGGGGAGGTCAAGAGGAGTACGGAGTGGCAGAGCTGAGCACTTGTGCTGTGCCACACAAAGGCCTCCAAGGGTTGTGGGTTACCCACATTATGTACCTCACTGTCTCTTTGCCTGTCTCCTCAACATGTTTTTTCTGCTTTTCCATTAAAAATAGCTCTCAAAGCCCTGAACAAATTGAACAATAAAAACATAAAAAATATCATTACAGTACAGTGCCATTCAGAACAGGATGAAAAGCAATCCCCTAAGTTAGACTATCAGTTGATCATCATCATCTCCACTTTGTCAGGGTTGAATTTCAACTTGTTCACCCTCATCTCACCCATTATCAGATTCATGAAGTGTTCAAGCACATCAAGTCCTTCCTTGGTGTTAGGTGAGAAGGACAATATTGCTGAGTGTCATCAACATATTGGTGACATGTCAGATGAAGATTTTGAATGATCTCTGCCAACAGCTTTATATAGACACCAAACAACACAGGAGACAGACTAGAACCCTGTGGGACTCCATATGCCAAATCCATAGTGTCAAAGAGCACCACTTCGTAGATATGACTTAAGAGAAAACATCAGTACAGATCATTACATTTAATATAATAGGCATCCATGATGAACAGCAAAGCAGAGGGTTATCCAATGTATACAGTCCTCAGAATGAGGAGAGAAAGGCTGAGGAGGAAAATATGAAAAAGATGCTTTACAGTTTTAATGATGAGGTCTGCACACTTGACAAAGTGGTGGAGTGTGTTTTTTTGGTGAGCTGGGACTTTGTGAGATGGAAGGAAGTAGGTGGGAGTTAAGGAGAATTTTAGAACTTAATACAAATCGAAACACTGAAAGAAGTGGTGAGCCAGCATTTATGCTTGAAGTTATAAAGAAGCCTTTTATCCAGCAAATGGATTTGTTGCTGCTATTTTAATATCTGCCTGTGTTTTTCATTTAGGAGGACTGTGAATATCTCGATCACCCACTCACAAGCCAAAATCCAAAAAGAACCCACACACGTTTCCACAGCCAGAGTCACATAAGGACCCCTATGTAATAAACTCAAGGGGAGAAGTAAAGGGGTAAGGAGGTTGACAACAACTTAATCTCATAAATCACATTCCTGAAGTGTGTGATTCCTCCCCAAGAGGATAATAGCATGTCCCCTCTTGCTTAGCGTGGATAGTGATGGAGTGCACTAACATCAGCAACATTCCATCAGCCACTACACAATTTCATCATAGAAAAGTGATGCCAGACCCACACATACCCTGTATATTGTGGGATAAAATGACTTATTGCCCAGAAACAGGAAATAGTAGCACAATTAGGCCAAGATCATATACATTTGATGTAAAGATGCACCAGGTGCAACCTATTGTTCAGCAGGCATAATGGCCTTGAGATCACCTGTTGTGCAGTGTTTTATTAGATTCTCATCCAACAAAACAAAGATATGAGAAAAGAATGTATGCACTTGCAGAATGATTGTATGCACTAGGGATGGTGCTTATACAACCTTTGCGAAAGGGCAAATGTTTGAGCAAATATGTTTATGCTAGAGTAATGACTAAGTGCCTAATATTCTAAGGCACTAGATCGTATCCGATCATGGAAACTAAATAGGGTCAGCCCTGGTTAGTACTTGGATGGGAGACAGCAAAGGAATACCAGGTGCTATAGGCTATATATAAATTGGCAGGCAATTTGAAGATACACACACATGCTTGTCCTGTTGCAAAATTTCAGCAACACACTGACTAGCTTTTCTTAAAACATATGCCTTTTTCTTCTGTTTACCCTAATGGAGATTGTTTCTTAAATAGTGTTTGGCCTCCCAGTCTGCTTTTGAAAGGCAATACTGGTGCCCTAGTGGCCCAGTGGTTAAATGCCTGTAGTGCAGCCGCTCATTAACAACTGCATAGATGTAAATTCAATACCAGCCAAGGGCTCAAGCTCGGCTCAGGCTTGCATCCTTCTGAGGTCACTAAAATGAGTACTCAGCCTGTTGGGGGCAATTAGCTGACACATTGTAAACCACTTAGGGAGTGCTTAAGTGCACTGATTAGTGGTATAGAAATGTACTTGCTATTGCTAATACTCTGGGGAAGTGCTAGATCTTAGGAATGAATATCCACACACCCAGTTCAGAGAGTACTATAAACATGTCCACTTTAGGAAAATATCTGATTATCCAAAGCTAGGAAAACTACTTTCTGGACTACAAAAACTGCCAAAATGTCACAGCCAGTAAAACCACTCTGAAAGGAACCAGAAGTATAGCTTTTCCCAGTCATCTTACTGGCTGCCTTTTCAATGCTTGGCTGTGACTTTCAGAAGCATTGATCTGCTCTCCTCTTCTGGCCCTGCTCTAAGCAAGGCTAAAGATAGAATTGGGGACAGCACTGTTAGCTTAAGAACTCATTAGTGTTTCAAGTAGCCAAATTGGCCTCCTTACTTATGACTTGTATCACATTTCTAATCCTCTTATTGCACCACCCTCACTCTGTGTCACAAGGACACCACTTCCTAGCAATCTATGACCCTCTGGTTGAGAAGATAGTAAGATTTCCTTTCCACTTTCCTCATCTTTCATGTGCTTGATTGTCTGTGTGACTCTGGCAATATAGTGAGTGATATGGGAAAGGATAACTGCCATCATAAACCTCTCTGTGCCAACAAATGACTTTGAAGGGTCCATCTTTATTTACACTGATAGGCCTCATACCTATACTCCCAATATCTATACTTCCCTTAAAAGAACATCCCCTGTCTGTTTTCCATCAAGAATATGTGAACAGAAAATGTATTTTTCAATACTTTATCTGTTTTTAAAAAAATGTCATTTTGCTAGTGTTTTACATCAGTTATTTTCTTGGTTTCACAGTCTGCCACATGTTATTTACTGGAATTCTGAACCATTAATGATTTTGATTCTTTCCAAGAATCTAGGAATCAATGAAACATTGTCAGATAATGTGGCAAGTTCCAAGCAGTGTCACTTTTTGTAATTTTGCTATTGTGATTTCATTGAGATGTGCTGTCATTCTGTTTGGAATTTCTGCCAGAGCACCTATTACTGCTCAAATAAGTTGAATTCTTTTCTCAGAAGTGCTCAGTCTCAATCTGCAGGTGTTGATAGTTCATCATCTTTTGTCTCTTTTTGTCTTCAGTTCTCCTGTCCTCAAGAACTTTGGTATATTTAATCCAAACTTTCTTTTTCTCAACCACAGGTACATCTTATATGACCATTTTTTACAACTTTGTCAGGCTTATGTTCCCACTAGTTTTTTTGTAGATGATAAACCATATTTTTGTGTGGATTCCAATGTACTATTGTAGCAACTTCATAATGATGTGTCCTATATTGAATCAGTGCAGTCTAGCTTTACAAACTTATAAGGTGGCCAGTAATTTAATATTTCACTTTACAGTAAAATACTTAGTTTGTCAATGTTTGCCTTGATGCTATTTGAATGAAGCACCAGTTCTTGAGCTGTAAATACACATCCTTCAGTTTACACCAGTTATTAATAGTAATAGTAGTCGTAGTAGCGGCAGTAGTGGTATTACAAGTAAACTAACCTGTTCTCAACTATCTAGCATCAGACTAACTATCTGGCATCCACTAACATAAGAGTCATCGGCAGAATTAAGCCCTGGTACTAAATCTTGAGCAATTCACAGTCTCCTAGCCTTAGAGGATGGCAATGACAAACCCCATCTGATGAAACTTGCCAAGAAAAACCTGTGATAGGTTTGCTTTAGGGTCACCATAATTTGGAAATGACTTGAAGGCACACAACACACATGCACACTAGAAATATTATTACCTTAAATTTAAAGACAGTTCAGTTAACCTAAGAAGAAATCCTAAGGAAATTGAATTATTAGTAGAAGACTAAGATCCAAAGCAGGGGTGAGTACCTATAGGGCCTCATTAGCCCCCCAGGACATCTTGGAGGCTGCACTTCACACTAAACCTGCTCCTGGGGGGGGAATCCCTCCAAATTGCATTTATGGAACATAGGGGCATTCTCACCATGTTGTTGAATTTTCTTGGGCCCCTAGAGGGCATTTTAAAGCATTTTAATAAATATTTTTGTGGGGTTTTCAGGATATAGCTATGTTGTAGAAGAGTTTCTTCCTGATGTTTCGCAGCATCTGTGGCTGGCATCTTCAGAGCTGGCGAAATGTCAGGAAGAAACACTTCTAGAACATGGCCACATAGCTAGGGATGCCATAACCTGCCTGCAAGTGGAACAATCCCGTTTTTGGCGGTACTGGCCCGGTCCCGGTCCAGTTTCCCACCAAAAGCGGGATTTGTCCCACCCACAGCCACCTCCGCCCCCGCGTGCGCCTTCTTTATGGCCATGGCAGCTCATGCAGCCGGCTGGCCACCCACTTCTGCATCCGCCTCCTCCTCTGCCTCCTCCTCCTCCTCCGCCCCTCACGCACTCCCTCTGGCCGTGGCCGCCCATGCAGCCACCCGCCTCTGCCCCCTCCTCTGACCTCCTCCCCCCCTGCGCATCCCCCTTGCCTTGCATGGCCGCGCGCAGCCATCCACCTCCTCTGCCTCCTCCTCCTCCTCCGCGACCACGCCAAGCAGTTGCCCAGGTGTGGCCAGCAGAAGCGTGCGATCGGCCTGCTTGTGTGCCTGGACCGGGGCCGCGTGCTAGCCTAAAAAGGGAGCTGGTCCCCTTGAGGAGGCAGAGCCTCAGAAGAGGAGGAGGAGGACTCTGGGCCAGAGGGAGGGGAAAGGGCTCTGGCGCCAAATACAAACAGGAAGCGGAGCAGGAGGAGAAGGGGAGGTAAGTGGCCATTTCAGGTCTTCCTTGGTTTTTATTTATTTTTTCAGGGCAGGCCTGTTTAAGAGAGTCAGTGTGGTTTGTGTGCATTTATTTTTTTTTTTTTTTTGTTATTTTTAGTATTATTAATATCCAAGTTTCCCTTTTTTATTTTATTTTTTGTTATTTTTAGTATTATTAATATCCAAGTTTCCCTTTTTTATTTTATTTTTTTAACAATGTTTTAACAATGATAGTGATGATGATGAGGAGGAGGAGGGTGATATTGATATCAGCCAGCTTCTGAGGCCTGCGCTCACTGTTTCTGAAGCCGAGATAGTGTGACTTTCCAAAGTGCCTTTTCTGTGTGTTTTTGGTGCTTTGAATGCTAACAAGCCTGGCTTGCTTGGACAGTGATAGTGATGATGATGAGGATGGTGATATTGATATCAATCAGCTTCTGAGGCATGCGCTCACTCTTTCTGAAGCCGAGATGGTGTGACTATCCAAACTGCATTTGGGTGCTTTGAATGCTAACAAGCCTGGCTTGCTTGGACAGTGATAGTAATGATGATGAGGATGGTGATATTGTTATCAATCAGCTTCTGAGGCATGCGCGCACTGTTTCTGAAGGCGAGACAGTGTCACCTTCCAAGGTGTGTTTTTGGTGTATTTTTTGTACTTTCCCTTGACCAAGTACACACTTCTGAGAAGTACAGTTGGTGCAAGAAACCTGAAACGGCAAATCCACTTCTTGTGAAACCACCTGCACATGTTCAGTATGCATAGCCATGTTAAACCATGCTAAGTGTTAAACCCAAGGGGTTTGGTTATGCAATAAGCCTCTGAAATATGGAAGAGGCCATGTTAAGTAAAGCCATGTGAAATGCCCAAATGTGCTGTTATGTGTGTTTTGGAATTTGGGGGGGGGTGTTTGGCCAGAAAGGGAAGTACATTTCTGCTATCTGTCTAGGAATAATGCCAAAATGTCCTCCATTTTGATCATGCCTAAGAAACATGCATTTATATTAACATTTTTTTTAAAAAAATAATCCATTTTTTGGTGTGTCCTCCATTTTTAAAAAATGTGTCCTACATTTGAAAATGTTGTCCTACATTTGTCCTACATTTGTCCCAGTTTGGAGGTCCTGACTTATGGCAACCCTACACATAGCCCGAAACCCCACAAAAAACTATGGAAGCTGGCCATGAAAGCCTTCGACTCCACATTTTAATTAAAAATTTTGTTTTGACCCCTGAGGGATACAGCCTAGTGGAAGTGTCCGCCATACCCCCTGGAAGTAATTTTGTGGCAAAAAAAAAGTTCTTTGGAAAAATGAATTTTTCCTAAGCCCTGGGAGTGCTACATATACAGCCCTGGGGGCCCTGATCTAAGGGACAGCAGAATTAATAATTAACAACAGCTCTATGCTACTTAAGTAATTGTGGATAATGCAAATTTGATATATATAATAAAAATCAAGTGATTAAATAATTCTGTAATGGAACGAAAATTGCTTGATAAGACTGGTGTCAGGATGCATGAATGAAACAGATATTCAGGGGGGAAAGAGGAAAAGCTTTTGGGGGAAGTATTTAAAGTATTAAAGTGGACTTCAGTTACTGCCAAAACAAAACTTGTGTTGTGTTGATTGAAATTAAGGGAAGGACTAATTTCATTTGCAAGATAAATAATAAAATATCCAAAGAGTATCTATATACTGTTGAAACATTTAACAGAATCAGAAGCAATTTTGTATGTATGTATTTACATGCCTAATTATAATAAAAAAACAATTAGTTCGGTAAAGACTGAATAAATTTGTGTTGACATCAATGGACTGCTCAATTTAAAGAAAGATGGGCCTATAAGAATAGGGCATGTTTATAATAGTCCAGTTCTGTTTAAGTGATTGTTGAAATATACAAGATACATTTTCTTTTGAGAAGTAACTAGGGTTTGGAAGTAAAGCAATACAAATAGCCATATAACTTGTAATGCATTATGTTTCGGGATAATGAGGGCTATAACAGAATTCATTTTTTAAAAAGATAATTTTGGCAGGGAATGAGACTAGTCTAATTAAAAAAAATTTTTTTTCATTACTTTTCTCCATTACTTTTGATGGAGGGCATGAACTGAGGGGCATAGTTAGGTTTGTTTCAAATTTTAGCCCATTTTCTTCCCCTTTTAAAAATATTCTTTTTTAAAAAAGGAAATAGGTATCAGCAACAGGACTGCTTACTGAAAACATTTGCTGTGCTAAATTATTAGTTATTAGTTAAATAAATAAGGATGATGAGATACTTGGAAGGGAGGGATCTAATTATTTTTTAAATGCAAACTCTTTCCAAACTCTGAAAGAACCAGTATTTAAAGTACAATCTTATATACATCAAATCAGAATAAAGTACCCTTGAATTGCAATGGAATTGATTCCCAAGGTAAGTATATCCTATGCTCACTTACACAAGAGTAAGTCTAAGTGCAGTCAGTTACCTTACTTCTGACTTCTGTATAGACATGTATGTGTCACTGTATTATTTGTATAAATTATTTTCACAGATATGTTTACTTCTTTCTTTCTTCTTTGTAAAAAAAGAGAACGCAAGAATCTTGGAGGGAAGCTGTGATTTATATTGATCATGCACCATTACTTCTTTACTAGGAGTCTAGTTTAAGAAAGGTATATATTTGGTTTTTACATAAATTAAAGGAGAGAAACATAATATTTTATAATAGTGAATGGAATTGACCCCTACCACCAAAGTCATTCAACATCTGCTTGTGAATCCAGGGAACATTCTGGGTCTAGGATGCGTTCAAAGCGTATATTAGACATTAGCATCGGTCTGGGCATCCAAATGGGGAAAAGAACCAGAATGATTAATTAGAAAATAATGACAACAACAACAACAACAGAATACCTACATAAAATAATGTGTAGAGAATGTGTGTGTGACAGAGATAAAATGGGAAACTTCTTGGAAGACAATATGTTCCGGAAGGATTCCTCCAGTAAGAATTAAAATATCATTTCCTAAAACTAATTCAGAACTAAGTACTGAATTTAGAAGGCTTGATCCAGGAGAGACTGCAATCCAGCACAGTCACATGTTGGAAGAAGGGAAGAGGCATTTTTCCTGTACCTGCCCCATTGCCTTCCATACCATTGGGGTGGGGTGGGATGGGATAACCCAGACCTTTTGAGTAGATTTTCTGGGGGCCTCAGGGAGCTAGCTACAAGAGGAAAGGGTAACTTGATGAAAATGAGGAGGTCTGGTCCTCCAGCAGAAATATTCCATGAGCAGAGTTCTGCTCATGGCAATTCAGGTTCCAAGCCATTCTTGTGATACTTGGATGAGAAGGGACAGCTTCCTGATTTCCTGTGGTCTGGGAAAGAGAGTTGGGATATCTGCTGCCAAGCAAGCCTCCAAATGGGTGCTCCCACAGAATTTATGGTGGCAAAGAAGACAGGTGGGCAGATGGGGTCAGGGAAGAGTGAAGCAGCTGTTTGATACAGTGGGTGATGGGTGGAAAGGGGTAGGTCTGGAATCTGGCCTGGCTGAAGACATGCAGACTCCTTCTTTTCTCCTATGGCCACTCCACTTTGCCTGGTGGCTGCAGGAGCAACTTACATTTTTTTTTTCCTACTGGTCTGCCCTGTGTCAGTTTTGAACTGCTAAGGGACCAGTTAAAAATTTAGCCACAAGATTTCAAATTTTGTGCATCATTATTATTTTCTTTGAAATTTATAAGTTTATTTATTTATTTAATTATTTAGGTATTTATACCCCACCCTTCAGCCCTAATGGCTTTCAGAGCGGCTTACAATTATTATTTTTAATCAGACAGTTCCCTGCCCTCAGGCTTACAATCTAAAAGACACGAAATAAAAGGAGAAGGGAATGGTGGGGAGAAAGGGGATGAGGTCCAGTGGTTCTTCTCTCCCTCTGAGGCCTGGACCAAGGCAGATGGATTGGAGGGAGGGCTCTCTTCCTTCTTCCAGGCTAGCCCTGATGGAGCTGGACCTGCCTGGTGAACTCCCTCTCAGGTCGGCGGATGGCAGTTATGGAGGGCGGAGTCTCCTTCCTTCAGGCTAGCCCTGATGGAGCTGGACCTGCCTGGTAAGTTTTGCAATGGATGTTAAAAACAATCAACAAATAATATTACCAAGAAAGACAGGCCTGGATAATTTGGACTGGCTTTCTCCTTCTCATCAACCTTGCTTGTTGGGACTAACAAGCTGGGACTCTTTCTTCTGAGCTGTCGCTATTAATCTAGGGTTTATGTATCAGCTGTTTAATATAACAAAGACAGTTACTGATTGTTTTGAAAAAATAAGATCTTTACTGGATTATATGATTTTATGCTATGTACAATGTACTATGTATACGTCCAAAAGCTAAAGCCTAAACAATGGAAACAGAGGCTGCATCTGCACTGCAGAAATAATGCAGTTTGGCATCACTTTAACTGCCATGAATCACTAGCAAAGAATTCTAGGAGCTGTAGTTATGTGAGCACTGTCAGAGAGCTCTGGTGCCACAACAAATTACAAATCCCAGGATTCCTAAGCATTTAACCATGCCAGCTCCAGACATTCCTGGATGAAATTGATTAACTAGTTCCATTTCAATCTGGCTTCAGGCCTGGCTAAAGGACAGAGACAGCTTTGGTTGCCTTGGTAGATGACCTATGCAGGGAACTAGACAGGGGAGAGTGTCCCTGTTGGTTCTGCTGGCCTTCTCAGAAGTTTTCGATATCATCAACCATAATATCTTTCTGGGTTGCCGCTCTCAGATAGGTCTTAGGGGCACTGTTTTACAGTGGATCCATTCATTCTTTGAGGGGCAGACTCAGAAGGTGATGCTGGGGGATGCCTTTCAACATCCTGGCCACTATCCTGTAATATCCCTCATGGCTTGGTTTTATCCCACCATGAAACCACTGGGAGAGATCATCCAGAGTTTTGGGGTTCAGTGATACACCTCTCCTTTCCTTCCCATTCAAAGATCCTGTTTCTGTACTACTACTACTACTACTACTACTAATAGTTGTTAGTAATGGACTGGATGAGGGTGAACAAATTGAAACTTTATACAGACAAGACAGAGATACTCCTGGTAAGTTGTAAGGTAAATGAAGGAATAGGAATTCAGCCTGTGCTGGATGGGGTCACACTCCTCCTGCAATCTTAGGTTCACAGCTTAGGTGTGCACCTAGTCTTGGAGCTGAGCCTGGGTGTCTAGGTTTCAGCTGTGACCTGGAGTGCATTTGCACAATTAAAACTAGTACACCAGCTGCACCCATTCTGACTACGGTGACATATGCCTTGATTACATACCATTTGGACTGCTATAATACATTCTACATGGGACTGCTTTTGGAAACCTTTTGGAAACTTCAGCAATTCCAAAATGGCTATTGACTGAGATGGAATACAGGAATCATGTGATTCCCCTGTGTTACCCTAAAAGGAAGGGGAACATGGGGATCCTTGTCAGTAGTGTCAACATCTCCTTAGAATGTTGGGGAAATTAGCTCAAAAGGAGGCCTGCAAGACGAGGGTAACTTTGAGGAGCTTATCCCCTGTGTATACCAGTACTAACTTGCCGAGAGACTCCAGTTTTACTCAATTGAAAGGTTGTTGTTGTTCTTATTATTATTGTTGTTCTTCTTGTTCTTGTTATCCCACTTTTCCTCCAAAATTGGAATTCAGACCATCTTAAAATTTTTTAAAAGTACAGTACATACAAAAGAGAGCATTAAAATACGATTAAATTTTAAAGTACTGAAACAGATCACTCATTAAATACAGTTTAAAAAAGATAAAAAGTATTTACAAACACTTAAAAACAGTACACTATAAAACATTTAGAAATGTGCAAAAGGTACATGCAAACACACAAAACCAATGCAACCATAAGAACCAAAGAAGGCTAACAGAAAGAAAGGTGTGAAAAGTTGGATAGCAAGGATCAGGAATTAGAGAGGGTGATAATGGCTCACTTAGGGGCAAAACACACTGCAGAAATAATCCAGTTTGCGACCACTTTAACTGCCCTGAATCAGTGTGAGGTAATTCTGGGAACTGTAGTTTGTTGTTGCACCAGAGCTCACTGACAGAGAAGGCTAAATGTCTCACAAAAATACAGTTTCCAGAATTCTCTAGCATTGAGCCAGGGCAGTTAAAGAGGTCTCAAATGGGATTATTTATGCAGTGTGTTGTGACCCTAAGGGGCAGCCTGAAGCTACCCCTTTCTTTGCCAGATTGGGGCCGCAGCAACTACATGCCACAGCCCCAATCTCGCCTTTCCACAGTGTAAAAAGGAGCTGCAAAAAGTGGCTCTGTGCAAAGAGCACCATTTCCACCGGTGCCATGGCTTTTCAGTGTTCCTTTGGCACTGTGTCATCTGGATGCAGCGCCAGAGGAGCACCTGCCATGTGATGGGGCGTGGTGTCATACTGGCATGGGGCGGAGTCAGAGCATGTGTTGCCAAGCCCCCACTCTGCCCCCATGCAGGCCTTTGATGCCAGTTTGTACAGCCTCTTGGTCTCAGTTGCGAGAGTAAATGCGAAGAACTGATGGGGGGTGGCGTGGGGTAGAGTGGATCAGCAAACACATTCAACATTTATTTTAGACTCCACCAAAAGCATCTGAGGAAGTAGACCAAAATCTACGAAAGCTCATGCTGCCAACTTCTTTCTTTCAGTTAGTCTCAAAGGTGCTACTAGATCTCTGTACATACTGATTCTACAGAATAACAGGGCTATAACCTTCAATTCTAGAATTTATATTAGTACTATTTAGGTCTTTCACATGTCCTTAGGTCAGTGTGATCCCCTACCTAGTTTCCACAGGTCATCCTGACCTCTCAAAAATATGCCCAACACGAGATATGAATTATGAAAACCCCATATCCAGTGAGGAGGGAAGTGTGCAGCATATGCTAACAGCAGGTGAAGACATTTTTTATTTAAGGAGGCATTTTGTGATGACAGAGAGGGTTTAAATGGGGAGGAGGTGTAGTGTTTCTAATTTATTATGTTTTAAATATCTTTTTAATGCTGATTTAACTTTGGTTTTTAACTTCTATTTTTAAACTAAAGTTAGTTCAGTTGAATTTTAACTTTTATATTAAGAGTATTTTACTTGTATTATATTTTTAAGGGATATGTTAGCTTGGGTCTCATACTGAGAGAAAGGTGGGATCTTAATTAATTAATAAAGAATATATTCCAGAGAAACAAGTTGGATCTGCAGTAAAAGGTTGTAGTGTGAAATGCTCCTGTTCATGCTTCTGGTCAGTCAGTTATTGTTGTTAAATGCTATCAAGTCAACTTTGATTGATGGAAGACCCTCAGGTCAACAGCACTGCTCAGGTCTTGCAAACTCAGCGACTCACTTATACCCTCTTCCATTCTATTACCTTGTCCCAGATGGTTTTCTGCCCCCTGATCCCAAGCCAGCCAACTTTCTGTAGCTTTGAAGTATTTATGGGAAGAATTCTCCTTTCTTGTGCTTTTCTTTCTTCCTCACTTGTACTTTCCTTGCTCTAAGCCATTCAAATTTGCCTGAGCCCCCTGTAACTGTGTGTGCAGATAGTGCAGTTTTGGCCACCGTAAGGATTGATACTCCACAGCCTGAACCATCAGAAACACAGGGCCTGTTCACACTACATTATAAACTGGTTTGGAAACTGGTCTAAAAGGGGGTCATTCCAAATTCCGGGGGCAGGGGCACAAATCCCCCTTAATCTGGTTCTTTTGGAGCTGGGGATTTTAGCACATCTTTTCAAAAGAACCAGTCTTTTTTTATCAACCACAAATGGGAACTTGTTGTCGATTCAGTTCAAAGCACAGGAAGGGAGGGGTTATTGTGCAGGGGATGGATCATGCCCACCCCTTTGCTCTCTCCTTGCCAGTCAAAGCCAAAGCCAGGGAGGGGGTTCTCCTGGGAACATCATTAGACAGTATATTTTATTTAGAAAAAAATTGGACAGCTTATGCACATCTTCACTATTGCATAGCTGCAGTAGACCGTATCTTTAAATATTGGCATCATTGGTATGACAAAGGTGCACACGATTTGATTGACATTTTTTTAAAAAAAACAACAACCTATCAGTGGGAGTGGGGATTAGGGGTCATTTTTGCCTCTTCCCTCAGAAATAAAAAACCACAACAGACTCTGCTCGCAAGATGGTGCAAACTCAAAATACTTTTATACCTTTTTCAAGTATTGCGCAATGTAAGTACAAAATTAATACTTACGATTACATTTTCTTCCACACATATTATATTGCATGTATACCCCTCATTTAATCCTTTGGGGGTTTCTTGGCTGAGAGAGTGTGATGTCCCCCAAGACTAACCTATCACAGGGTTTCTTGGCAAGGTTTCTTCAGAGGGGCTTGCCATTGCCTTCCTTCAAAGCTAAGAGAGTGTGACTCCCTCCAAGGCTAACCTATCCCAAGGTTTCTTGGCAAGGTTTGTTCTGAGGGGCTTGCCATCGCTATCTCCCAAGGCTGACAGAGGGAGG
>NC_056522.1:338624415-338638445 GCF_019175285.1 Sceloporus undulatus
TGAATAGATAGATAGATAGAATTCAGCCATCAATCTGTTTAGGTTTAGTACAAGGAATGAGGTGAGGCACTATTTTGTCCTTTGGCTCAGGCAGGAACTTGGATTGGCACTTCCTATAAGAGATGTTTACCAGAAAAGCTTTTCCCATTTGGGTTCTTTTGCATGTACTGATATATAAAATAGGGCTCCACCCTAAATTAACATGCTAAATGCAGAACAGTTTGTAAAGGACTACAATGGACTACAAACAATTAAAGACACAGTACTGACTACCACAACACTGTGTCTCATCTAACCCAAACAACTGATGCGGCACCATTAAGAAACTGGGTGAGGTGGGCATAAAAAGTTGTCACATCACATGCTTGAAATTGCAAGGTAGAGACAAGGAAGAGGTTCAGAGTGATGGCAGCATTGTCTGCATCTTTTACCTTTTCTCAGGGAAAGGAAAATGGAGGAACGGGGTTGTAAGGTATGTCTCATTGTCACATCTCTCCTTCAGCTAGTTAGATGTGGGATTTCATTTCCTGCATGGTGAATGGTTCAACCATATGGAGTTGCAAACATGCTGCCTAAATATTTCTAGAAATGAGTTTCTTCTGTTAAAATATATTCCCACATCTCATTTTGTTCCTTGTTATGTGGAAACAAACTGGCAGCAAGATCTTGCCAATTTGCTTTGAGACCTGTAGTCCTTCTGTCATATAAGTGTGAGAATTTGAGATATGAGTGTGAGGATCTGTATGAGCAGCTCCCTGGGCTTCTGCATGGCAAGGATCAATGTGGTGTCATGAAGCAGCTCCCTGCCAAGGGCCTCTGCGGCTGGAGCACAGACCAAACTGTGTTGAAGAACATCAGTCCCCCTTTCTTGTCCTAAGAGTTTCCATAGCAACAAGCAGGTATTAGTGATGAAACGTCAGGGCTATGGCTCAGGAGAAGTGTGTGACTAATGTGCTTCCATAGACTGCTATCCCCAGCTTCTGAAGAAATTATTTTTTGGTGTGTGGTTCAAGATACAGACAACTGGATGTATATCAGGCAGACTCTCGTAGCATCTTCTGTGGATCAGATGTTCATGTCTCCTGGCCACATATAGCATCTAGATTTCAAAAGGCATGCTGTAGAGACCTTTGACACAGTGGTAGATAGGACACTTCCCTTTGGACACATGTTCAAAGTTGCTGAAAGCAAATTAGGAAGTCCTTCCGGTCCCTTCATAACCACCCTTTTGGTAAACACAAGCAGGAGATGGAAAAAGACAGCAAAAGTTCCAAAGGATTTTAATACAGCAGGACACCCCCCTCCCCGGTATCTACATGACCAGTAACTGTGGTTTCACTTACCTGTGTCCAAAGCAAACAAGTCACGTCCTCCTATAGTGTGGTGATTTCAATTCACACAAAGGAATCTCAGAACAAAAAATTGGGAGGGTGGTTAAATTAGGCTAGCCTTCTGTGCTAGAATAATTTAATTGTGTATTCCTGCATGGCAGGGGGTTGGAGTAAGTGGCCTGTGTATCCCTTCCAACAGTAAGATTCTAATCTGTGATTCTACCTCTTGCACAAACCCAGTAGAATTTGTAGCCAGTGTGAATTGGGAAGAGTTGTGTGATTGTGGAGCTACTTGTGGTATGTTAAGGACTCAGACATGCAAAAATATACTTCCTGACACTTCAGAGACAGTGCTCAGCTCACTTTAGTTTTTGTGTTGCCAGTCACAAAGACTATTTAGAATGTCTGCTCTACGCATCAACAGTCCCCATGCTATTGACCAGAGAACACACTTGCTAGCCTGCGAAGTGCGAACATGCCTTGTTCTATGTATCTGGTGGCCTGACTGTCAGGTTGTGACTCACCAGTCTCACCATGAATTCTTCTCATGACAAGACACAGTACAGTGATATCCTCCAACCTAACTTGGTAGGAGGATGATTTTCAAGGTACTGCCATCCCTGCATATTTTAACATTTTATAAAATAACAATAACAGACATTTTACAGCTTTTTACAATACAGTAGGATCCCTGTATCTGCAGGGAATCCAAGGTAACCCAAGGTTACCTCAGGAAAGTGAAACCATGGTTAATAGCAAACACTGTATTTTGGCAGAAGTTGACCACAGAGTCACACTAGAGGTCCTCCACATACCTAGAAAGACCTTTTTCCTGTGGATGTGGTTAAATGAAACCACGGTTACTGGACCCACAGATATGGGGGTCCTACTGTATTTGAATCACTTTGTGAACATTATCTTGCCAGCTTAAGAACATTCATGTGATAATACACATTTAAGCAGTAACAGCATTGTAACAGAGGTCCAAAATGCATTGCAGAAATAATCCAGTTTTACACCACTTTAACTGCTCTGGTTCAATGCTAGGGAATTCTAGAAACTATAGTTTTATGAGACATTTAGCCTTCTCTATCAGAGAACTCTGGTGCTATAATAAACTATAAACTCTGGCCATATTGTTTCTTTGATTTAATAAATCTTTATTAATAAGTCTTTATCAGTGACTTGGATGAAGGAATAGAGGGATGCTTATGAAATCTGCAGGTGACACCAGATGAGGAGTAGCTAATACTCCAGACAAAAGAATCAGAATTCAAAATGATTAAAAAGCTGGACAAAAACTAACAAAATGAATTCCAACAAGAAGAAATATAAGGTACTGCACTTAGGAAGAAAAAATTAAATGCATAGATATAGGATGGGGGACACCTGGCTTGACAACAGAATATGAGAAAAGGATCTAGGAGTCCTAGTAGACCACAAGTTGAACATGAGTCAACAGTGTGATGTGGCAGCTAAAAGTGTCAATACAATTCTTGGCTGCATCAATAGAAGTATAGTGTCTAGACTGAGGGAAGTAATAGTAGCACTCTGTTCTGCTTTGGTCAGGCCTCACCAGGAATACTGTGTACAGTTCTGGGCATCACAATTAAAAAAGGATGTTGAGGAGCTGGAGTGTGTCCAGAGGAGGGCAAAAATGGCAAAAGGTCTGGATAACATGCCTTATGAGGGAGCTGAGTATGTTTAGCCTGGAGAAGAGACAGATAAGAGATGACATGATAGCAATGGTGTCACTAGGCTGTATGTGTGTGGTGTGTGTGTGAACTGCACTGTGTGACACCCCGGAGGGGTGTGTCACTCATTGGGGTGGTGCACCTGGAGCACCTGTTGGGCATTTGAGAAAAGGTGTATCATCCCTTTCTTGATTGTCTAGCAGCCACTGCAGTACCTTTTGTATGGGATTTGGTGTAGTTGTAGCCATGCTAGAGCCCAAATGGACCTCCAGGGGCTCAGGCACTGCCCCCCCCCCCCATGATAGTTTTGATTAAATATTTGAAGGCATGTCATATTGAGGATAAAGCAAGCTTGTTTTCTGAAGAGAATATGACCTGGAGCAATGGATACAAACTACAGGAAAAGAGATTCCACCTCAACATTAAGAAGGGCATTCTGACAGTAAGAGCTGTTCAACAGTGCAATACGCTCCCTCGGAGTGTGGTAGAGACTCCTTTTTGAATGTTTTTAAAAAGAGGCTGGGTGGTCATGTGTCAGGGGTGCTTTGATGGTATGTTCCTGTATGTCAGCGGGTTGGACTGGATGGTCCTTGTGGTCTCTTCCAATTCTATCATTCAGTGATTCTATGTGTAATGTATTTCCCTCTTTTCCTGTTGCCTTTCACTTTAATGAGCATTATTGTCTTTTTCAATGAGCCATGTCATCTCATGATACATCCAAACTAAATTACTCTCTCTTTAGTCCTGGGTACTGTCTTGGGTGCTATGTTGTTCAGCATTTTTCTAAATGACTTGGATGACAGACTAGAAGGCATACTTATCAAATATGCAGGTGACATGAAATCAGATGGGATAGCTAATAACCCAGAGGACAGGATCAGAATTCAAAATGACTTCAAAGTTCAGAGAGCTGTCCAAAACTGACAAAATGAGTTTCAGTAGAGATAAATGTAAGATGCTACATCTAGGGAGGAAAAATGAAATGCATAAATGTAGGTTGGGGTATAACCAGACTTGAAAACATGTGAAAAGATTCTAGAGGCCTTAGAAGATCACAAGATAAAAACACAACAACAGTGTGACATGGCAACCAAAAAAACAATGAATTCATACGCTGTGTCAACAAGAGTATAGTGCCCAGATCAAAGAAAAAAACAGTGCCACTCCTATTCTGCTTTTGTCAGTCCTCACCTGTAATATTGTGTTCTGGGCACTTCAGTTTAAGAAGGATTTTAACAAGCTGGAAGATGACTAACATGATCAAAGGTCTGGAAACCAAGCCCTGTGAGTATTGACTTAGGGAGCTGGGTATATTTAGCTTGGAGAACAGAACACTGAGTGGTCATAGAATCATAGAATCACAGAGTTAGAATAGACCATAGGGCACCTCAAGTCCAAATCCTTGCCATGCAAGAACACAAAATCAAAGCACCCCCAACAGATGGCCATCCAGCCTCTTTTTTAAAATCTTCAAAGAAGGAGGAGTGTGTTCCACTGTCGAGCAGCTCTGTCTGTCAAAAACTCCCATCCATCCTGAACTTCCTCCTCTTTCAGTATCCTTGTCCATGGAATTACAGCCAGTAATTCCAAAAATTTACAGAAATCAGCTTTCGTAAAGTCTAGAATGCATGTCTGGCTATACTTGGCTTCCCTTTCCCACTGTATAACAAATTTCATGAGAATATGGTCACTCCCACCTAAGGATCCCACCATCTCCACTGCATTAACAAGGTCATCCCTGTTGATTAGGATCAGATCGAAAATAGCTATTCCCCTTATTGCCTCTTCTACCTTCTGGACAATGAAATTGTCTGCAAGACAGGTAAGACATTTGTTGGACCTGATGTTCTTGGTAGAAATTGATTGACAACATATATCGGGATAGTTGAAATCTCCCATTACTACCAACTCTCTCCTTTTTGAATGTAAGCTCATCTCCTCCAGGAAGGCACCATCCATATCCTCAGTCTGGCTTTCAGGTTTGTAGTAGACCCTCACAATGACATTCCTTTTGTTTCTCTCCTCCTTAATTCTTATCCAGATTTTCTCAGCCTGGCTTCCAGGATTTAAGTCATGGAAAGATGGTACCTCAGCAGTTAAGACACTGACTCTGGCACCTGCAAGATTGGCAGGTTGGCAGTTCGAGGCCCAAGTGCTGCGAGATAGAATAATAAAATCATAGAATCATAGAGCTGGAAGAGACCGCCAGGGCCATCCAGCCCAACCCCCTGCCATGCAAGAAATCTCAATCAAAGTATCCCCAACAGATAGCCATCCAGCCTCTGTTTAAAGACCTCCAGAGAAGGAGACTCCACTACACTCTGAGGGAGTTTGTTCCACTGTCAAACAGCCCTTACTGTCAGGAAGTTCCTCCTAATGTTGAGGTGGAATCTCTTTTCCTGCAGCTTGCATCCATTGCTCTGGGTCCTAGTCTCTGCAGCAGCAGAAAACAAGCTAGCTCCCTCCTCAATATGACATCCCTTCAAGTATTTAAACAGGGCTATCATATCACCTCTTAACCTTCACTTCTCCAGGCTAAACATCACCAGCTCCTGTCACTAGTCCCAGCTTCTGCCAACCTAGCAGTTCAAAAGCATGAAAATGAAAGTTGATAAATAGGTACCACTTTGGTGGGAAGGTAACAGTGTTCTGTGCAGTCGTGCTGGCCACATGATCCTTACATGATCAGAAAGTCATCTCTAACAATGCTAGCTCTTCATCTTAGTAAGAGAGATGAGCATCATCCGCTACAGTTTTCACAACTTGACAATCTTGTCAATGGAAAATCTTTACCTTTTTACCTTTAAGGATGGTGATAGCCATCTTTGTATATCTGAAGGGATGTCATATAGAATGTGGAGCGTGCTGGTCTTTTGCTAGTCCAGAGATTAGAACATGTACCAATGGATTCAGATGACAAAAAAGAAAAGAAAAGGAAAGAAAAAGATTCTACCTAAACATTAAGAACTCCTTGATAGTAAGAACTGTTCAGTACAGATCAGACTGCCTTGGAGGATGGTGGATTTTCATTCATTGGAGATCTTTAAACAGAGGTTAGATGGCCATCTCTTGGAAATGCCTTACTAGTGTATTCATGCATGCCAGGGGATTATTAAATGGCTCCTGTGATCCCTTACCACTCTATGATTATATGGTTCTACTATTGTAGTCATTTTGGCTTCAAGTGAGAATTCAGGCTTGATTTGTTCTATGTGTCTATATGAGGCTTCAAGTTGTTTGTCAACGTATGGTGACCTCATGTACTGTATTTCATAGTGTTTTCTTAGGCAAGGACTACTGACAGTTGGTTAGACATATTCTTCCTCTGAAATATAGCCTACAACATCTGGTAGTCTCTGGTGGTCTTAACCAGGTCTGACTCTGTTTAGCTTCCTAGATCAGATGGAATCTGGTACATTCAGGGTGGGACTTATTTACTTGACTTTTTGAGAGTTCATTATGTCTATAGAACTCTACGGATTGCATTTCAATTAAATTTACAATAATCTTTCTAAATTTGCATATGTATAACCAAGTTAGTCTATGTACATAGTACCATTTCTCCTCTGCCTTAATGGTTCTTTCATGTTAGAGAGAAAGAGAGTGGGCAGGAGGAGATCTGTCTACCCAGTTCCTAAGGCCATGAAGTAAATTCAGCGTATGGTTAAAGATTTGAGCTCAAGGAATTTATTATTATGCCTCTTAAGCTCTACACTAAACTTGCTGTGACTGGTAAATCTAGAATAAAATGTGGCAGACCACAAATCAGTGTCAAGCAATTCATATTTGAACTTTAATTAATCTTTTTCTTCCTCCCTTGTGCAAAGGCTAGAGATGCTATCTCCTGATTTTTCAAGGAATGTTTCACAGTTACATCACAACAAGAACTGCAGGAATAGCTGTGCTGACAATTAAAAATCCAAAACATACATTGGTTATACATTTGCTGGCCAGCCAGAAGGCACAAAAGCTCATTGGCTTCTTCATCAGCCAAAAATGGTTTTAAAAAATCAACATGCAAGGGAAACAAAAACAATCACAAAAGTCTGCAGGTCTGCATCTTTGATTTGTCTGTTACAGTGAGAATGTTTTCATGCAGACAGAAAGTCCCAAGGAACCTCCTGTCATAAAGAGAAAGGAGATCTGAAGGGCAGTGGTGTGAGATACACAAATGTGGCAGGTGCAATTCCATGTTACTTTATTTCCAGTAACTCTAGAAAGACTTCTCATCCTCAGGGCCGGCCTGTCCATATAGGCGAGCTAGGTGACTGCCTAGGGGTGGAAACCTGTAGGGGGCGCCAGCGGGGTGGCAAGGGAGCCAGGAGGCCAGAGAGAGAGAGAGAGAGAGGTCAGAGCCCGGAGGATGAGGCGAGTGGAGCAGCCAGCAGCTGCGAGCCTGTGAGTAGCAGGGAGAGAGAGCTGCTTGCTGTGGCTGTGCATGCATGGCCGGTAGACCCCAACTCTGGCATTTTTTATCAGGCTTTGTTTGTAAAAAGGAAGATGAAAGAAGTTTGCTGTGCTCTGCAACTCTTAGGCTGCATCTACACTGGAGAATTAACCTGGTTTGGCACCTCTTTAACTATTTCTGGCTCAAGGCTATGGAATTCTGGAAGTTGGAGTTTGTTGTGGGGTCCCTCCCTCTTTCTTTCCTCCTGTACCTTGCTCCCTCCCTCTCTCTTCCTTCCTTCTTTCCTTCCTTCCTTCCTTCCTCTCTCCCTCTCTTTCTTGCCAAGAAAGAGACTTGTTCAGGAAAGGCTTGCCATGGCCTTCCTCTGAGGCTGAGAGAGTGTGACTCCCTCAAAGTCACCCAGTGGGTTTCCATAGCCCCATTTCTCCCTCCCCCCATAACTCCTTCCTCCTTCCCAGACTTTGGCCCTATTCCTTCCCTATCCACCCACCTTTGCCTCCCTTCCCACTCACCCACCCTTTTCTCTGATTTCTAGACCCCCTTGTTGTTGCTGTTTGTTGCTGTGTGTCCTCAAGTCCTTTCTGCCTCCTGGCCACCCTCTCATGGGGTTTCCTTGGCAAGGTTTGCTCAGAGGAGGCTTGCCATGGCCTTCCTCTGAGGCTGAGAGAGTGTGATGCCCCACCCAGTGGGTTTCCATGGCCAAGCTGGGATTTGAACCCAGAGTCATAGTCCAATGCTCAAACAACTAGTCCATACTGGCTCCAACAATCCACTTTAAAAGCATAGTCTTCTTCCCAGGGTGTCCAGATGCCTTCACCGCAAAGGAAGGCACCACAAAATGGAAGCTATTCAAGAAAAAGGGAGGACAAGACTCAATAGAAGCTCAAAACACTCCTAGAAATGTAAATGCATGCTTCTTAGTCATGCTCAAAATGGAGGATGTTTTAGAAAACCTCCTGGACAGAAGATTGGAATGGAGGACATGACCTGGAAGAGGAGGAGATCTGCCCTGCCCTGAGGCAAACCTATCATGAGTTTTTCTTGGCAATATGAGTTCAGAGAAGCTTTGTCATGGCCTTCCTCTGAGACTGAGAGAGTGTGGCTTGCCCTCTCTTGTTGTTGTTGTTGTTGTTGTTGTTGTTGTTGTTATTATTATTATTATTATTATAATTTATTTCTAAAGTGCTGTTAATGGTGTGCCTACTATGTGTATTTTCTTTCTCGCCCTGGAGCCATTCCCATCCTTGTTTCATAGGCTACATCTATACTGCAGAAATAATGCAATTTGACACCACTTTAACTGCCCTGGCTCCATGCTATGGAATCCAGGGATTTGGATTTTTGGAGGAGATTTCACCTTCTCAGTCAGAGAGCAGTGGAGCCACAACAAATTACAAATCCCAGGGCTCCAAAGCATGGAACCAGCAGGATGACTAGATGTCCTTACATTTCAGTCTTCTGTCCAGGAGAAATTTCAAAAATGTCCTCCCTTTTGAGCATCACTAAGATGCATGAATTTCTGTTTATATGAGGGGTTTAAGCTTTTACTTGGTCATGTCCTCCATTTTACTTGAAAGTCCTACATTTTGTGGTGCCTTCTTCTCCTTTGCCGTTAGTACAGACAGTCACCATGGGAGCAAAGGGCAGTGTGGCAGCAGCCCTGTTCCTCTCACCTGGTGACCCTACTGGTTTTCTTTCTTGTACCACCCTTTTCTGCCCCTTAGGTGAAGATTTTTAGTTTTTAGGGGTCCGCCAACCCACAAATTCATGGGGATGGGATCCAGATTTTTTCCACATTATTAGAATGAATAATGCTTCCAGCTTGCAAAAGGAATATGTATGTATTAGTCTCCATTCCAAATATCACAGCAATAAAAAAAGTCTTTAACCTGTAAAAGCCCAATTGGCTTTTTGACTAATTTTCAATACTGTGACAAGAACCTAAGTTTTATGTCATGTTTAGCTTTAACAAATGAAACAGTGGAAATCAAGGGGTGAAAATAATTATGAGGGGCAACAGGGGGTGCCAAAATATTTCTTGCCTAGGGTGGCAAAATACCTAGAGCTGGCCCTGCTCATCCTACAGCTGGGTCAGACGTATTTCAGGTCTCTCCCAGAGTATCTAACTCAGGGTGGTGTAGTTCTTTATTACAGAAGTCATCAAAAGTCATCAAAATATGTTTTCTCTGTACTGACTGAGATTGCCATGGGCTTTCGAGATGCCATTGTGTCTTTGTGGTAGTCAAAAAGTGTTTTAAAACCAGGCTGATCACCCATCTGGCACTACCAGTTGGTACAGCTTTTTCCATAACTTAACTTTTCTTTGAACAATAAGAAAATGAAAAAGATGAAAAGCAAAGAATAGCAGATATTGCGGATTTTCTAGGGCCAGGACTCTTGCAGCTCTTCTGACTCTTCTGTCACGCTCCTCACACATCTACCGAGGCTGCTCCCTTCAGATGCTTTGCTAGTGATTATAAGGATTGAATCACAGCAGGGCCATGAGAGGAAAATGAAAATTTTCTTTCCCTTAATCACTGTTTCTGCACGGCCTATACTGCTGCCCTATGTGGTCATGAGAAGCTGCTGTTTTGCCAGAGTCAGAGACTGTGAAGAGGATGAGCTTTGGAGCTCTTTGCTTAGTTGCCCTTTTGGTTCAGTTCCACTTCTGGGAGCATTTGGCCTGTAGTCACCCCCAGTAAAGCCTGTTAGTGAACCACAATTCTTTCACCTCAATTTGGGAGAAAAGGGTCGACATACAGATATTCTTCATTTAAGGGCTTTGGAAGTACTGTCCGCTACAGCAGTCCAAAAGCAAAGGTATTCCTAGTGAGGCCATGAAAAGCCTACTGGGAAGTTTTGGCAGTAAAGCTGCCAAGAAACAGAAAAGGATTTTCTGGAAACCTCAGAGATGCTTTTTGGCTTAGCCCCCTCAAAATCTCAGCCACAGTATAAGGGAGGGAGTTGTTGGCAGCGTGAGACCTGATTTATTCAAAGAGAGAAACAATGTAGAGAGGGCTGGCATCAGCACTGGGCATTTCTGCCAGATAATTTGAAACTTCACGCAGGATGGCAGTCCAGAATGAGCTGGATTCAGCTTCAATTTGCAACAAGCTGTAAGTGCAAGCCTATGAGCCATTGCCCTAACACCCCATCTGGCTCAGTGGCTGTCCGCCAGTGTGCTTGGTGATTTGATCTCATAATACTGCAGAAGATGAAGAGGTTTGGGGCAGAACTTAGTATGCCACTTCCAAGGAGCATGCAGACAAGTAAAGAGATCTCTCTGTACTACATGTTTACCCTTCAGGCATTTAAACTGTTCTTGGTTTATATATGCATATTGTTTTGGAATATTTGGCTGCCCTGAATCTCCTTAATATATTCCTCAAGGAAAACATGTCAGAATCTGTTTATCTGTTTACCTGCTTTTTATAACCTACATTGTCCACAAAAGAAAGCACCTTTCTGCACAGTATATAGTTAAATTGTGAAGCTCACTGATATGAAATATAGCCATGACTGCTAATCTGAATGACTTTGGAAGGTGACTGAATAAATTCACAGAGGATGGGACTATCAGGGTAGTTTTACCCAGGAGCCCAGGTGGTGCAGTGGTTAAATGCCTGTACTGCGGCCCTCACTCAAAACCATAAGGTTGCGAGTTCAATAACAGTGAAAGGGCTCAAGCTCGACTGAGGCTTGCATGCTTCCGAGGTTGCTAAAATGAGTACCCAGATTGTTGGGGGCAATTATTAGCTTACAGTTGTAAACCGCTTAGACACTGCTAGTTCAGTATGAAGTGGTATATAAATGAAGCTGTTTGTTTATTTGTTAGTTTATCCCTGCTGGTACGAGAAGTAATATGCCTCAGTTTTATTAGTGTCAAAAACCACCCTTTCCCCCTACAGTTCAGTGAATAAACTTCTGTATTTCAAACAGCAAGAACTTTGTTCCAGCAACTGTAGGAAGTTTATCACATGGGCCCTAAAATGGGCCCGTTGCGTTATAAGATCATGTGTGCGCACAGGCATGCACGGAATGGGATGGGCCTAAGAACTGTATTTTACTGCATGAGGGATGACACGATTGGAATGTCCGGCGGCAGCGACGGCGTTCCCTCATGCAGTAAAATACAGTTCTTATCCCCATCCCGTTCTGGGCACGCCCATGCGCGCACACGTTTTGTAACACAACAGGCCCGTTTTAGGACCTGTGCAATAAAAAAGGCATTAGCAGGCATTTGCAGACAGGCATTTTCAGATAGAACTGCTATCATCCCCAAATAGCAATTGCATATTAACAGTCCCCCTCCCTAAAACTTTGTGGACTTGGCTATGATTCACCTCTAAATCAATACATATCCATGTACCACCCTTCTTGATCTATCAACCATCCTTCTTACACACTTTTGGTTTCCCATCTACATCTTTTCTCCTGTGAGAAATTGAATCTCACACACACCTGTGTATTCCTGTACCAAGCAATTATCTTCCTATCATCAAGGTTCTTTCCCAACACTACCCCTCTCATCATCTCCCACATCCACAATACACACATTAAATAATTTTAAAATAATACCTCCTATATTACTATATTAGTAACTAATTACCCAATTATATACACAACTCATGACAGATTTGATCAGATTGCAACATCCAGTTGCTGTGGAGTGCAGGATGGATCATGCAATTGCACTTAAGTTCTGCTGGTGGGCTTCCCCTGGGAAACAGACTAACCAGTGTGTAAACAGAGTGTTGGACTAGAGACCTTTGCTTTAATCCAATATGGTTCTTTTTATGTTGGTATGTTCACATGATCAGGACAAACAGCTAACTTATAAAAGCAACAGTTTAATATAAAACAGTATAATAAACTGAATTCCAACCATAAAGTTGATGCATTAAAAACAGCAACATAATGCTAAAATAATCCACACAACTCCTGAAAACTTTATTTTTTTAAATCAAGAAAATGCCATCTTTTTCGTTTGCATCATGTGAACAGGAAAGAGGTAAAATTGTGTTGCAGAATATTATCCAAGTTAGGTGATCTCATAAATATTTCCCTACCCCTCCCAAGATACCAAGATTTCATAGATGTTCTGCTCTTGAGCCGTCAAAAAAAGAAGAAGGGGGAAAAGACAAGCTGAGTTGTTTACATCCTTATGAGAGAGAAATGATTGGGGGCAGACAGCACACTATATCCTTGCCTGTTTTTTGACAAGTGCACTTACTCTTGAACAGTAAGATTGAGATCAAATGGAAAAAAGGAAATTGCTCTTTCTCATTCTGCTATCTGACCACCGCTTGGAGCACTGTGTGTGTGTGTGTGGGCAAATCAGCAGCTTCATTTCCTGCTGGACCTTTTCTGTATCTGAGGCCTCTTTCCATTCCTAGCTAGACATAGTTGCTAGAGGCCCTTTGCTTCTTCATGCCTTTCCACTTGCATCTGAATATCTTAAGGGCACGGAACCGTGTTTGGCTGCATGTCCATCAAAATCACCCACCTGGCTATTGCTAGCCAGTCTGAGGTTGATTAGCTGAGGGATGGGAGGTGTTTGCCCCTTTTGCCAAGAGGCTAATAGATTCAGTAAGCCACTACATCAGCCTATACATTATTCTTCTAAATGGCTTAATATTCATGGATGAAACCTCTTGGGGTGCTCAGAGGCCCTGACGTCTCTTGGCACATGGAGCACAGGAGCATCTTCAAGATGATCTGCTTCGGCAAATTCATCATTTCCAGATCTTCACCACTTCTACTTCCTGTGGTTCAACTGAGTGAAGGAAAAGGCAAGCAAAGGCACAGCCAGCAAAATGTATTAGAAATGACAGAAGATTTAAAAAGGCCCCCTGAGAGAGAAGTCTAATGATGTTGGCAAATCTTTCCCTCTCCTGACAAGAAAATAGGCCAGATGAATCTAATTCCTATGAAATGACATGCTCTTGGGAATTTAATACTTGTGCATCAACCGTGGCAGAAGGCCTGGAGATCCAAGACCTACTTTGAATGTTACATTTGAGGTATTTTGTTGTTGTTAACTGCTGTTGACTGACTTATGGTGACCTAGTGAATGTGGCACATCCAAGACACCCTCTCCTGTCATCAACTGCCCTGCTCAGGTCTTGCAGATATATAGCTTCCTTGATTGAGTTTACCCATCTGAAATGCAGTCTTCCTCTTTTTCTGCTTCCTTATATTTTTTCAAGCATTAATGTCTTTTCTACTGTGTCCTGTCTTCTCATGATATGGCCAAAGTATGACAGTATCAGTTTAGTCATCTTGGCTTCAAGGGAGAGTTTAGGCTTGATTTGCTCTATTGCTATAAAACCAATCAAAGAAAACCAACATGGATTACAGACCTGAGCATATCACATGCATGATTTCCACATAAAATTCTCTTGTTGCAAGATCTTCCAGAGTGGAGAGATGGTGCACTTGACTCAGATGCACTAAATCTGGTACAATTTTTTGCATGATTTAGTTCAGGGGTCAGCAACCCCCGGCCCGCGGGCCGCATCCGGCCCACAGGGGCGGCAGGACCGGCCCCAGCCCGGTTCTGCCACCGATTACCGCAGGCAGTACCACGGCGGTGGC
>NC_056522.1:338643509-338754454 GCF_019175285.1 Sceloporus undulatus
GCTCAGTAAAATGGAAGACAATAGGAAAAAAGAAAGACCACACTATTGGTGGATTGACTCGGTGAGGGAAACCATAGTCCTGGGTTTGCAGGGCTGTTAATAATAGGGACTCCTGGGGAACACTCATTCATGAGGCTGCCATAAGTCAAAGCTGGCTTGACAGCACATAATAACAACAAAACTGTTGGGACTTCCCCTCTACAGACCTACCTGTGACAGCTTCACCAGCCCTGAAAATGCTACCCAGAATCTCTCAAAATTGGGTGTGGATGCCTTCTGTGCCTCCTAGTCCTTATTTCTGTGTAGAATGAATGTGAACACATTGGAAGAGCAATGTCATGGCTATGTGCCTTCAGGTTTCCTTTCAGCATTGGCTGCTAGAAAATACTGGCGTGGGTGAAGTCCAGTGGATCTGCCTAAACTAATTGTTCTGGCTGGGGCTTCTGGGACTTGACATCCAATGTATCTGTAGCACCAAAGGCTGAGAACCACTGGGGCTACAGTAGAGGTGTCCCTGTGTTATTTGTGTTATGTGATCTGTAGACCTATCACAGAGTACTTCAGTACAAACCTATGCATTTTAAAATATATTCTTTTTTTTGCTCTTGCATATGTTTGGACACCTGGAAAGGGTGATTGAGTAGCAATAAAGGGCCTTCTTAGTTGCTAGTCCCAAGTTCCATAACTCCCTTCCTAGAGAGGGCAGTTCAGCTCATTCCTTGTTGTTCTTCTCTTGACCGGCAAAGAGTTGTGTGGTTTTTTTAATGACACAATCTGGGAACTGACTATTTATAAGGAAAGGGCTTTTACTAGTATGCTGTATTGTTTTTATTTATTTATTTTTAATGACTGTCACTTTAAACTAGTTTTTAATTCTGTTGACAGTTCAATTCTTGTTTTTGTATATTTTTACTGATGTGTGCTTTAATGTGTATCGGTTCTGCTTTTTCTAAGTCATCTTGAATTCACAAGATTGGAAAAAGACAGGCTATAACAACAACATCTACAGTTAATACAAAAAAAATGGAATATGCAAGATGACTTGTTTGAAGATCAACACAAAGGAACAGATACAGAATGAAAGTTCACAGTGTGGTATATGAGATTTTGAATTATGACCAATTCCTTCCACTGCCTGGTTGCAAATAAAAGGGGAAAATAGATGTGCTGGGAGAAGAAATAGAATTTAACTCATTCCCAAAGTCGGAAGGTGATAGTAAAAATGTTCTTACAGTCCAGTTATGAAGGATACCTTATTTATTTATTTAAGCAATTTCCACATACCTTTTTGCAAAGACAGTTCTCCAAAGCACTTTACATAAGAGATCAATAATTTCTGTAATAAAATGATAAGACACATTCACTTGTCTCCAATTATTAAGCTTACACAGGAGTATGGCAGCCAAGAGAAGAGAATTATAGCCATGAGCCTATTCACATCTACTAAAGAATAAGTGCCATCAATTTCAAAGGATTTTTTTCCAGATAAGTATTGTTTGAGAGTTCCACCTGGCTGGCTGGTCTGCATGGGTGTCTGAGATAGTGATGCCTTTGCTTTCTGTTGGTTCAGTGTACACAAACTTTGTTTCATGCACAAGATTATTAAAATATATTGTGTATAAAATTACCTTCATGCTATGTGTATAAGGTGTATATAAAAAGGAACATTGGTTCTTACCTGTGAGATGTTCGTTTTCAGTGATGTAGGTGGAAATATCCTATAACGTGGGTTGATTCCATCTCTTGCTCCAAAATAGCCAGGAAAAAGACTTGAAGGAGTCGCCACCAGAGGGAGCAACCCCCACCATCCCTCAGTCAATATTACAACTGAGGATAGAAAACAAACTCAGAGAGTATTTAATGCAAATCTAAGTATAATCAAAAGAAACTATCATAAAGTCAAACTAAAAATATTAACTAACAACAACCCTTGCAAAGCCAAGGGAAACAGCCTCCTAAGTTCTGGGTGGGGAGGATATTTCCACCTACATCGCTGAAAACGAACATCTCACAGGTAAGAACCAATGTTCCTTTTTCCAGCGATGGAGGTGGAAACATCCTATAACATGGGACTTACCAAAGGTCCCCAAACCAATGGGTGGGCGAACTGAGGCATATCACTTATGTGAGAACCACCAGATGTGTCTTCCAAAGGAAGCCTCTTCTTGATTCAAGGCAACTCGACAGAGGTGGCATGTAAATGTGGAAGATGAAGGCCATGTCATGTCCTACATTTACCTTAGATGGATGTGATTGTTGGTTCTGCAGAGGAAGTAGCTGCACTGTAAATGGTGTGATCAATAACTGATCACAACAGAGATATCTCAATCTTCTTGTAGCATGTTAAAATGCATCCAAGACAAGCCACAATTTTATCAATGCCTTGTTTTGATTGTGACAAAAAGATGTTGAAATCATTTCTTGAATCAAGTTATTAGAAATGTTGGTTTTGTCATCAGTGACCTGGATTGGGTCAGTCATTTGGTGTACATGAACCCTTAATGTTAACTTGTCAATTTGAATCAGAATTGAGCTGTTAGTAGTTGTGGTTGAAAACAAACACTATTGGTTTTAATTGAAGCCAATTTATATTGTGGAGTAGAGATTGTTGGTCGTATTTTTTATTTATTCATTTTGCTTATTGAGAGTAACAAAATGATTAGCATTGCCCTAAGCTGGCATTCACCATTATTTGGAATGCCATCAAGGGCCAAATCAGACAATCCTACTCAATTGGCAGCAACAACCACTGTTCAAAGGGATTTAAACTTATTTGGTATATGTCAGAACAAGTGATTTATCTGTGACATCTATTTTTGAAATAGCTAGAGGAACCACTCTAGGCTCCTTGTGTTCATGACAAACTATTAATTGAAACAGACCAGGCACTGTAGGTGCGCCAGTAACACTAGGTCAGATAACTGAGAACAACCTACCTGCCTGAAGGTGTTCTTCATGGATTTTATCCTTTGTTTGGTCAGGTAGACTCTGGTCAGCAACATCTACAACCACTCCAAAGTGTTGTAGCTTCTGAAATGGAACTAGGTTGTCATTTTCATGAGTTAGCAGAAAACCATTTCTGGATAGGAAGGAAAGCACAACTTGACATCTGTTACATCTTATGGAAGAGAAACAGATCTGATCAGGCCATTGTGAAGTTATGGGTATACATGAAGATTTCACTGTTTCAATGTGTCCCTATCAGTGTAGTGAGTGTCACTGAATAAAACAACAGACTGAATGGTAGAGCCTTGTATGGAATAAGCTTTCCCTGGTAAGCAGTGTGTAGATAATTGTGATGAGGTAGGTGGATTGGGATGCAGAAACAACTACAACTAAGAACAGGGACACACAAAATCATGGAGCTGAAGTGCCTCCAGGGTTTTCTGGAGAATCTCCAGTCTGAACCTGGTTTTTTTTTCTTTTCGTCTTTTTAAATAAACCAATTGACCCATTTTAGCTCTAGCACCTCATTCTAAATTTTGAAAACTGGCAATGAAAGGCAGGAACAAATTTCTGGGGTAAATCTTAACCCACAAACCTAGGATTAGAAGTAGGATCATCACTTACCTTTTGAAGTCTGCCTCCTCTCTCTCTCACTGCTCAAACCTCTTGCCAGGTTTGATGTCTGCAGTGGGTGCAATCTGGCCAAGGACAGGTGGTTCTCTCCTCTGGCCACACCAAGGCCTCTCAGGTTGTCCATCTCACCGCCCAAACACCTTCTGGGGATGGTGACTGTGGTATGGCGCCTTTTGGTTAAGGACAGGGAATATTCCCTCCTCCACCGCTCCAATTCCTTTTGCGATGTCCATCTCACTGCGCAGACCCCTTCCCGGGGTTGGAGATTGCAGCGGAGCACATCTGGTCCAGGACAGAGGGAGCTCCCTCTTCCGGCCGCACCTGGCTTCAGCCAGACATGGCTGGGCTGTCTTCTTCTTCTTTAATGCTGGAGTTGGGCCTACTTGCCTCACAGCACAGCAGCTTATGAACTATCTCTCCCTGACTGGCTTTGTTTCAGCCATTAAAAAGGCAAAGGGATAGAGCAAGACTAAGAAAACATAGCTGTTTTTGCAGGTAGTTGTCAAGGCAGGAGAGAACAGATTATGAATAGAAGAAGAATAGAAGAAATATTAGAAGAAATATTAAAGTCTTTAAGACAAAGAAGGAGAAAAGGAAAAACACAGCCTACTCGGAGCAAGGCAGGAAAAAGACTGAGGGATGGTGGGGGTTGCTCCCTCTGGTGGCGACTCCTTCAAGTCTGTTTTTCCTGCCTATTTCGGAGCAAGAGATGGAATCAACCCACGTTATAGGATGTTTCCACCTCCATCGCTGGAAAACATGAATGAATTTCATGGATTTCATGGATTCTATCTCCAGTATATCTCATTATATATATGCCAATTTCTAAAATTCAAAATCTGAAACACTTCTGGTTCCAGGCATTTCAGATAAGGGAGATGCAGCCTGTATACAGTTAGAACAGTGTGATTCCAGTTTAAGGGCTGTGGTTCCATCTTATAAAATCCTGAGGTTTGTAGTTTAAGGAAGGGTACGTATTTAGAATTCTCCATCAGAGAGCTCCCGTGCCTCACAATACTTGCAGACCCCAGGATTCCCTAGGATGTAGCCATGGTAAAGTGGAATCATAGCACTATAATTGTATAGCATCGAAGGGTCCAGGCGCCAATCCCATCTGGTCTCAGAAGCTAAATACAATGAGGCCTGGTTGATACTTGAGAGACTGCCAGCCAGAGAGTACCAGATGCTGTAGGCTATATTTAGAGATAGCTAATGGGAAATCTCCTCTGAATAAAACTTGTCAAGAAAACCCTATGACAGGTTTGCCATAATTGGGACTCACCTCAAAGGCACAGGAAACCAGCAATGATCAAAGCTGCCTATCGAACAATGGCAGCTAGTGGCTTCCATATCATTGGGGTGGTCAACCTTTTCAAATGTTTCATCTGAAATGTAAAGGATCTATTCATAATCTTGAGTCCCATCTCCCAATAGGTTCAGCAACACAGATAGCTGCTTTTAAAATTTGGACTAAATCTGAGATCCACTGCTCCACCAACATGGAAACCAGAAGCTGCTCCTGTATAGGTGGGAAATATTATCTCTTACCTGCCTTTCCTTGCAGATCAAGGAATAATAATAAATCACACAACACATCACATCACATCAGTTAAAAGAGCATATGGAATCAAAATATATTAAAATTCATCAATAAATACTTTTTTAATATAACTGCTGCAAGAAACTGGGATTTACTGCTGATTTAAACTGAGCTAGTATATTGAGCTGATAAATCTCTTCTGGCAGGTTATTCTACAATCTCAGGGTGGCTGAAGAAATTGGGTTACAGTCACTCAGTCTATGCAATCCTCTCTGCTTTTTCCAAGTCCAAGGGAGGGGTAACAATGTGAAGAGCAACATGATTATTTGATGTAATGAAGATAATCTTGAATCATTTTCTTTTCCAAACGGAAGGCTGAAAGAGAGACAAGGGGTACTTCCAGGTGAAGTTGTACAATCACTACTACAGTCAGTAGTGATGACACCCAAATCCATCACAGAAACTTCTAGTTCTTATTCTGGAGGGGTGGCATCTTTGTGATGCTGGGCTTCCTTGTCTCAACCTTGGATGGAAAGGATTTCCTGGCCTTGAAATTTGAGGAGATATTTATGTGTGTGCATGTGAAAAACATTACATTACTTTTGAAAGTGATGGATGATGATGAAAGAGATACAAATAACAGAGATAGCAGAGGAAGCACATTTTTATGTATATGTGTGTGTATGTGCCTTCAGGTTATATATATAAATGTATATAAATGAATACATATTAGTGTGCCTTGTAGGAAAATGTGCATAGTATTTTCTGCCCAAAAACTGGTAGCATGCAATATATATTCTGTGTAATGCAGTATACACTCTTTGAAAGACAGATTGGACAAGAGTGGCTGACCTGCAGAAACATATGCGGGGTGGATTTGATTCATGTATCATTAGCGATCAGTCTGTCTCACTCATAGAAATTTATGGAGGCCCAGGATAAAAATCATCTTTCAGGTGTAACCCTCCCATGTATTTTCCCCTACTGCTTTTGTCTTTCTTTTTTTCTTCAGAATCCCATTAAGGAGGAAATGACAGAATATCTTAACAATGTTGTTTGACTAGCAGCACTAGGAGACATCTGTCTGCAAGCCGTTTCAAGAACCATGCAGAAAACAGAAAGCTTTGATGAAAACAGCAACATTTACATAGGGATAGAAGAAACTTTGTTTGTCTTGCCTTTTACTGTGAACTTTCTTCCAAACCAATAATACCAAAATACAAACTCTTTTTCCTGAAAAATTTGTTCTCCAGATTTCACAGTGGTGTTGTCCAAGCAATAAAATAAATAAATAAATAATGCATATATGTTGAGGGAAGTGCACATAAAAATGTTTACATTGGTAAAAATGTATGGCTATAAAGGCATCATATTAGAATAATTTCTGGCAGAAAAATGTAGATGTTGGTTAAAACTACATACAAAATATATGTGCTGTATTAAGAGAATATTTCATTAAAATATGCACACAAAAAGGTACATTTTTATAGTGAACTGGAAATATACTTGATGTTCAGGATAAACTGATTTTAAGACTTGAAAATAGTGAAACTGTGAAAAAGCAAAAAATGAATCTTGACAGATTTCTGCATCCATCCTGTTGACACAAAACTCTTCCATTTTTGTTGCTGTTTCTAGGCTGGATGAGCACAGCTACACACCATCATGTTTGCACATAGTTGTTGGTTCTAAGTATGCCATTTGTTAATTTCTGTCAAATTAGCTTTGACTTGTGGTGGACTCCTATGAAGGAGAGATCTCCAAGAAACCCTGTTATTAACATTCTTGCTAAGGACTCGGAAACTCAGGACTGTGGTTTCCTGTTAAATTGCTCTTACCACCAGCCAGTTCTTTTAATGTTTAGGGAGCATCTTTTTTTTTCCCTTTTTTTTTTTTTTTTTTGCAATTTAAATTCATTTGTTTGTGTCCAGCCTCTTTCTTCTTGCAGTTATGCAAGTAAAATAAAATGGTAGCATACTGCTTGTAGAGCAGCCACAACTGCATCTCTTCTCATTTGCACGACTGGGGCTGCTACCCACAACATGCTGTCTTCCTGCTCTCTCTCTAAATCCCACCTCCCTCCCTTAAACCCTACCCAGCATGCTTTTAGGGTTTTTAAAAAACATTTCCCACAGAATTCCAGAGCTCTGCAGCTACAATTTAAGCTTTAAAAGGTTTTTTTAAAAAAACTTCAGTTGAAGCTGCAGAGCTCCAGAATTGCACGTAAAACTGAAATAATAAATAAAAAGAATAGCGAGAGAAAGAGGAGTGGAGGGGACACTAACACCATGTGAATGGCAATCACGCAACTTCCCTAGGAATGACTTTTCACACCTGGGTGTGATTGCCAGGTCATTCACAGGCTTCCCTTGTGAAGGAAAAGAGATGGGTGGGAGACATGGCAGCTATGGGTGGGATTCAGCATCATGTAATCAGTATCGCTAGGGCTGCTTCCTTCCCAGGGAAATAAAGATTTAAAAGCTGTGTGCAGTAATCTCCCTAGTCTCTGGAGCAAAAGGAAACAAGCTGGTTCCATCGCTCTATGACATCCTGTCAGATACTTAAAGATGGCTACTATTACTGCTGCTGCTGGAGTGGTATTACTGAAGCATGGGAAATAAAAAAAATCTGGATGTTCGACTCAAGGTTGCTGAAACTGCTGCATTATCAAATGCTTCACACATTATGCAAGGCAAACCAGAGAGTGCCCAATCAATTGCTTTTGACTTTCTGATGTTGGTTCTTGCAAGCATATTTGCTGTATTCAGTTTGCATTTAAAGATATACAGTCAGACATTCATATCTATGCGGGATCTGTTCTAAATACACATACCCCAGCGGATATGAAAAAACATGGGACCTCACATGGTCCCATTGTCTTTAATACCAATGCGATGCACACATGGATACTACTGAAGCCATATGCATGTGCCATTATTTGGAACAACAGGGCTTGCCATCCGCAGATGCTCATATCCACAGATGGCAAGCCTGCAGATGGTGAGGTTCCACTGAACACTTAAGTGTAGTTTAAAGGTATATATAACAACTTTGTTTATTTTATTTTATTTATTAAATTCTTTCCCTGTCTTATCAAAACTGGCAACATTCAAATAAAAACAAATATAATTAAAACATAAAACATGCTTAAAGCAATGTTGAAAATTCAAATAAACATCTCCTTTCACATTATTATGCAAAAAAGTGTTAAAAATTTAAGAAGCATCCTAAAACTGCTATTATGGAAATGGTTTGTGAAACTATAAAAGATATTTTTCATATTCTTCTGTTATAGAGAAGAGAACCCATACCAGGCTTTCTATAGTGTAATTATCACTTTGATACTTGTGTATCACAGTTAAGGAAGTGTATGTGTTCCTAGACATTACCTCTTTAACAGAAACATTGGTACCAAAGGCAGAAATAACAAGGCAAAGATAAGCATAGGTTCTTATACCACAAAAAAGAAGAGCAAGTCATTTCAGCAAGCAGGTTTTCCCCCCTCCCCCCAAAAAAACAACCTAACAGTATGCATACAAGAAATTAAACACCCTGGTCAGGCAAGCCTTGCACAAGTAAAGAAAAACATTTTGAACCTTCAAGAAACATCTTTCAAAATGCATCTAGAGAAGGCTCAAGATTTCCACTTTGGTGGCTAAATTTCTAGATCTACGCTTTTTTAACACATTTGGGCTAACTGGTGAGGGAAGCATACCTGTACATTTTTTCCTCTTTTTTGCTGCTTATGTACACTCAATGATGGTTTCAAAAAGCAGCTGCTCATTACCTTGCCTTTTGTAAGCAGTAACATACAGCTGCAGTATTGGGTAGATCAGAATCCTGCTGTTTTCCAGTTCAAGCTTTATAGCATTATTTAGTGCAAACATACTTCTGTAGTGCAACAACAAAAATATATGTTTCTCCAGCACTACTTCACTATCTTGACGATGCTAATGCTGCTAAAAAAAAACTTCTAACTAGATAAGGAATCATCATTTTATGCTCACTAAATAGCATTAGTGCACCAAATAGTATTTCCTGCCTAGAAGAAAGCTGGAGACTGGTGGCCCTTCAAATATTGCTGGACTGCAATGCCCATAATTCTGCACATTGGCTATGCTGGTGTGAGCTAATGGGAGATGTATTCCAATAATATTGGGACAATTGTGTTTCCTACCGCCACCCTATAAGGAAACCATAATATCTGTGATAGGCACAGAACTTGAAAATGTTGCTCTTTTATTTTTATTATTTTGGACTGCAACTCTGATGCGGAGAGTTTATTATTATTATTATTATTATTATTATTATTATTATTATTATTATGGACTGCAACTCCCATGCTGAGAGATCCTGAGAATTATAGTCCAAAATTCTAGTTCCCTGCCATCATTACATGTGCAACATTAGCTACCCAGAAGATTCACTTTATGGCACAGGACTTCAAATATTAAATATTTGGAGTTGCATGAGAAATATTTGAGCCTTTGTGTAGTGGTAGCAGCATATCATCATCTGACTACAGGGGCAAGGAGCTATGGTATGGAGGATTTTCAGTGGGGCCATGCAGTGCATCCCTTGAGCCAAGGGTGAGAATGAAATAGAATCTCTGCAGTCATGAAAGGAAATTCAAGAAATGTTCTTCTGCTCAAATACAAAACTGATGTTGAGTTTTCTCAATCAATACCTTCACCTTCTAAAATGTTCCAGAAGAACCTGTAATGATTTTTAATCTATTCTAAATGTCAGAACAAACATCATTTCTTCACAGAGGCTCAACTGCGGGCAGACAAAACATGAGCAGACAGAACTGCCTCCATTCCTCACCCCACTGCCCCTAAGTATGGTTGACTCTTCTTTAGGTTTTCAATGAGCAAAATATTGAACTGGGGATCAAGGAGAGAAAGGCAGTGATAATACAAAATGCAGAAAATAACACCTGTATCACCATGGCCCAGTCAAATGCTGTTGTTTTTGAAAAGCACATTCTGTAGACAGTCCAAATGGTATCACAAATTTATCCAGGGGTATAGCCATACTGGTCATACAACAAAGTAGAATAGCATTCAAAATCCACAAAGCAGCAATACAATTTTTAGGCCAACCAAAATGCATAAAATACATGTTGGAAACTTTCAAAGTTCCACTGCAGCTTTGAAAGCTTGCAACATGTATTTTGTGCTTTTTGGTTGGCCTAAAAAAGGTTTTGCTCTTTTGTGGATTTTGGATGTTATTGTACAGTGGGACCTTGATATCCATGGACTTGCCTGCATTGTCCCCAATGGCAGTGCATGCATGTGGCCACATTGCCATTAGGAACAGCCCCTGTTCTCCCCAGTGGTGGTGTGTCCACATTGCCGTGCTGCCATTAAGAACAACAGTACTTCACCTGAAGTCTTGTTGACCCTAATGGAGGTGTGACAGTGTACCACTGGGAACAACATGGGCTTGAGTGGATTTTGGTATTTGGCAGCGTCCGGAATAGATACCCACAGATATCGAGATTCCACTGTACTTTGCTAAGATAAATTGTTTGACTTGAATGTATGGCAAGGAGCATTTTCACACTACAGAATTATAGTATTATAATTCTACATTTACTGTCATGGCTGCATCCTCCAGAATCCTGGGGATTGTAGTTTGGTGAGGCACTAGACAGCTTTGGCTGATAATTCTAAATATCCCTCCCTAAACTGCAAATCCCAGATTTCCAAAGGGTTGAACCATGGCAATTAAAGTACCCCCCCCCCCATGCAGCTGGATGGAGTCCCTATCTAGTTAGAGTTGATGGCTGTCATGGTCAATCCACTCCTGGCTTTAGTCTGGATTTGAAAGGCGTTATCCAAGGTACTAAATCCTACCCTCCCAAATAGGTTCAGGATTGTGGTTAGTTTCCTTTAAGTTTAGAGTAAAACCCCAAACTGATTCACAACTTCACTGACATGGATTCCATCAACTGCACCATTAAATAAGATGAAGCAGCTGCATTAAGGAACAGATTATTTAATTATTTTTTATTACACAGATGGGGTGGGAAGAAGCACTTGACATTTCTGCCTTATTTGCCAAAATCATTGGGCTAGCTGACTGCCTTGAGTAGAATGGAGGCAGGCTGGGAGTATTTGCTATTCCATCTCAGGAAGCAAACCCTCTTGGGCCAGCCCAGTCTTCAGTTCTAATTCTTCATTTTCTTCAAGTGCTGCCACCTATAACGACTGGTGGAAAGTTATAGCCACTGGTGGAGGGTTGGACTTGGTGGTCTTGGAGTACTTTCCAATTTTAACTCAGTTCATAATTTAGAATGGGGATGGGCAACTGTTGGAGATTCAGGGGCCACACTGGCACCCAAGGAGGCTCTACAGACAGCCACTGCCACACACCCCATGCAAAACAAATTTCAAACAAACTGGCCCCTAGATGTCCTCTAATTGGTGTGAGGTTTTGCCAGGAGAGGTATTTTTTTTCTGGCAGGAATGACTCAGTAGTTGACATCCAGGTCTCTTCCTGTTAGTAAAAAAAGGCTCCACCATTATTTTCTTTTTAAGATGGATCTCCTAGGATCCACAAATGGGTGGTGGTGGATTGCTCTTAAAGAAATGGGTGTGCCACAACATTTGATTGTTCTAATGAGTAACCTGTACTCAGGATGAGAGACTACTGTTAGAATACAGAGACGTGAATTAGTTTTCAATTTGCAGTTGTGTCAGGCAAAGCTGCATCTTACTACTCTATCTGTTTAAGTTGCATGTGGAACATATCATACTTAAAGCGGGATTATACTCAAAGGAAGGAGGCATAAGAATTGGAGGAAGGAACATCAACAGTTTAAGATATGCAGATAATACCACACTGTTGGAAGAAAATAGCAAAGACATTATTTAAGAAAGTCAAGGAAGAAAGTGCAAAGGCAGGTTTACAGTTGAACATGAAGAAAACAAAAACAATAGCCACAGATGATTTACATAACTTTAACGCAGACAATGAAGACATTAAACTAGTTCAAGATTTTCCATATTTTGGCTTGGTCATTAATCAGAATGGAGACTGCACTCAAGAAACCAAAAGAAAACTAAGACCCAGGTAGCTATGGAGGAACTGGACAAGTTCCTGAAGTGTCAAAATATATTCCTGAATACTAAGGTTAAGTTTGTCCATGCCATTGTATTTCCAATTTCTATGCATGGTATGGACTCTGAAGAAAGCTGATAGGAAGAAAATCAACTTAAATGAAATGCAGTGCTGGAGAGGAGTTCTGTGGATAGCAAGGACTGCTAAAAGACCAACAAGTAGGTTCTAGAGCAAATCAAGCCTGAACTTCTCCTAAAATTCAATATGATTAAAGTGAGAGTGTTGTACTTTGACCATATCATGAGAATATATGACTCACTAGAAAAGACAATAATGCTTGGTGAAATAGAAAGCAATAGGAAAAGAGGAAGCCCACATTCCAGATCGATAGACTCAATCAGTGAAGCCATGGCCCTGCATCTGCAAGACCTGAGTATGGCTGGTGATGACAGGGTGACTTGTAGGTCTCTCATTCATGGGGTCACCATAAGCTGAAGTCAACTTAACTGCAGTTACCAACAAGAAAGGCTTAAAATGCTGGGGAGGAGGATGGCAAAATTGCCCTCAGGCCTGCAGAGGACATTTTTTTGTGTCCAAAAATTCTCGGGGGGGGGGGGGGGGGGGGGAGAGGCAATATTAGATCCTGGGGGCCCTGGGGCAATAAAAACAGCTCTGGGGGTCACATGCAGTTTGTGGGCAATATGTTTCCCTCCCCATCTTACAGGATACCATGGAAGCAGAGCTAGGAATAATTTCTTTTCCCCATACAGTGGTACCCCGGGATACGAATGCGCCGCCTTACGAAATTTCCGGGTTACGAAAAAAAATCCATTTAAAAAAACTGTTCCGATGGTTTTTTTTTCTCGGGTAAGAAAAAATTTTGGTGCGTTTTTCGGCGATAGTGTCACACATCACACAAATCAACGGCTGTTCCCCATTACGCAGATGGGTTTTCGCTTGCCGAAGTATTTCGGGTTACGAAAAGCGGCGGCGGACCAAGTAATTTCGTAACCCAGGGTGTACCTCGGTAATCCGCTTCAAAAAGCACAGGTCATTAGTAAAAAGCAACTTTTCTAGGCTCTGAGCAAGAGTTTAACCTATGTTTTGCATAAGTATTTTTGATTTAACCTTTCTCCAACAGAGACTTCTGTGATACATTATCAATTTGAATTAACACTTGGTGTGCCACTCACTGCACTGTTTATTTCTAGACGAGTGACCCTTCTTGCTGGATTAATAAAAAGAGTTTCAACAAATCAGAGGTAGGCGACCTTTTTGAGCGGGGACCCCCGGGTTGCGGTCCCTCATACAAACTGGGGGGCCGAAGTCGGGGGTGTGGAGCTTCCACCCTCCGGGGCGGAGCTGCATGCCAGGGGGGAGCTTTTCCACAAAGCACGTGGGGAGGAGGAGGCATGGTGCCCGCCCTCCTCCTCCTCAGTCCCTTCCTTCGCGGAATGGGCTCCAAGGGGGCCCTAAGGGGTCTCCGGCTTTCGGCAAGGGGTGAAGGGGAGGGCAGGTGAAGGGAAGGCTTGGAAGCAGGAGGGCTTGCACCCATCCCAGGCCCTTCCCTTCGGCTCTCCTTCCCTTCCCGAAAGGGCTCCAAGGGCCGTGGAGGAGCATAGGAGGGCGCGGCAGCGCCGCTTCCTCGGCGGGCCCCTTCTTCTTGCCTTGTGGTGGCCCCAGGCCTCCCTCCAGAGGGAGGACCTGGGGCCTCAAGGGCCTGGGAGGAGGCCGCGGAGGCGGCAGCCGCCGCTTCCGCGGGCTCCAATTCGGCCCTTTGCAGCCCCATGCCTCCCTCCCTCCTCATATCACATCATCATCATCATCATCATCATCATCATCATCACCCACACACTATAATTGTCAAAACAAGGAGGCTTTGTATGCATTATTAACATCACACAAAACACACACTTTTGGAAGGTGGACACTCTCCTGCGGCTTCTGAAACTTGCCTGCATTGCCTCTCAAGCTGACTCATACTCATCATCAATCACCACACCTCACCCACACAACACGACTATCATTGTCAAAACAGGGAGACTTGTTAGCATTAAAAGCAGCAAAATTAAAATTAAAAAAACACCCTTGTAGCCAGAGGCCTCTGGCCACTCACCACCTCCTCCTCCTCCTTCTCTTCCTCCTTCTGTTCCCCCCTCCTCCTCCGCCCTTCCTCCCTGCTCTTCCTCTTTCCCCCCTCCTCCTGCTCTTGCCTCCTCCTCCTCTGTTCCCCCCTCCTCCTCCCCTTGCTCTCCTCCTCCTCTCCTCCTGCTCTGTCCTCCTGCTCTTCCTCCCTCTTCCTCCTCCTCCTCCTCTCCCTCCGTTTCCCCCCTCCCTCCTCCTGCTCCTCCTCCTCTTCCTCCTTCTGTTCCCCCCCTCCTCCTCCTCCTCCCTTCCTCCTTGTTCCCCCCTCCTCCTCTTCCTGTCTCCTCCTCCCCTCCTCCTCCCCCCCTCCTCCATGCCCCACGCCCGGCCTGGGGGCGGGATGGAGGAGGCAGAGGAGGCGGGGGAGGCTGGAGGGCGGCGTTCGCCGGTGGCCCAGAGCCTCTCCCCCCCTGAGGAAGGCCCAGGCCACCCCACAGGCGGGAGGAGGAGGAGGCTCCCGCCCCCTTCCTGCTCTCCCCATGGCTGTCAGGCAGCCGTGGAAGGGAGGGAAGGAGGAGAGGTGACCCCGCCCCTCCCTCTCTCCTCTCCCCCGGGCTGTGGAGGCAGCCGTGGGAAGGAGGGGAAGGAGGAGGAGGCGACCCCGCCCCCTTCCTTCTCTCCGCAGCGGTGAGGCAGCTGTGGGAAGGAAGGGGAGGAGGAGGGGGCGACCCCCCCCTTCCTTCTCTCCCGCGGCTGTGAGGCAGCTGGGAAGGAGGGGAGGAGGAGGAGGCGACCCCCGCCCCCTTCCTTCTCTCCCCGGGCTGTGAGGCAGCATGGGAAGGAAGGAAGGAGGAGGAGGCGACCCCCCGCCCCCCTTCCTGCCCTGCTCGAGGAGGAGCTCCTCCGCCTCGAAGGACTGGCTGGCCAAAGGGGGCAGGCTGGAGCTCCAACAGCCTGCCCCGCCAGCAGCCATTGGCCAGCCAGCCCCAGGAGGAGAAACTCCTCCTATTTAGCCGGTGCGTGGCCCTGCAGGCGCGCACAGGGTACAGGAAGGCGCGGGCAGCGGTGGCAGCACACTGTCTGCAGCCCGCCCTCCTCACTGCCGCCGCCACCGCCGTGGTACTGCCTGCGGCAATCGTGGCAGAACCGGGCTGGGCCGGTCTGCCGCCCCTGTGGGCCGGATGCGGCCCGCGGCCGGGGTTGCTGACCCCTGAACTAAATCATGCAAAAAATTGTACCAATTTAGTGCTGAGTCAGCAAGCAAGCACATTTCTCCCACTCTGGAAGATCTTTGCAACAAGAGAATTTTATGTGGAAATCATGCATGTGATATGCTCAGGTCGTAATCCATGTTGGTTTTCTTTGATTGGTTTTATAGCAATAGAGCAAATCAAGCCTAAACCTCTCCCTTGAAGCAAGATGACTAAACGGATACTGTCATACTTGGCCATATAATGAGAAGCAGTTCACAGTAGAAAAGACATTAATGCTTGAAAAAATATAAAGGAAGCAGAAAAAGAGGAAGACTGGCATTTCAGATGGTAAACTCAATCAAGGAAAGCTATATATCTGCAAAAGCCGAGCAGGGCATTGATGACAGGAAGGGTGTCTTGGATGTGCCACATTCACTAGGTCACCAAAGTCAGTCAACAGCAGTTAACAACAACAAAATACCTCAAATGTAACATTCAAGTAGGTCTGGATCTCCAGGCCTTCTGCCACGGTTGATGCACAAGTATTAAATTCCCAAGAGCATGTCATTTCATAGGAATTAGATTCATCGGCCTATTTTCTCTTGTCAGGAGAGGGAAAGATTTGCCAACATCATTAGACTTCTCTCTCAGGGGGCGCTTTTTAAATCTTCGGTCATTCTCAATACATTTTGTGCTGGGCTGTGCTTTGCTTGCCTTTTCCTTCACTAGTTGAACCACAGGAAGTAGAAGTGGTGAAGATCTGGAATGATGAATTGGCCGAAGCAGATCATCTTGAAGATGCCCTGTGCTCCATGTGCCAAAAGACGTCAGGGCCTCTGAGCACCCCAAGAGGTTTCATCCATGAATATTACCATTTAGAAGAATAATGTATAGGCTGATGTAGTGGCTTACTGAATATATAGCCTCTTGCAAAAGGGGCAAACACCTCCCATCCCTCACGCTAGCAAAACCTCAGACTGGCTAGCAATAGCCAGGTGGGTGATTGATGGACATGCAGCCAAACACGTGTTCCGTGCCCTTAAGATATTCAGATGCAAGTGGAAAGGCATGAAGAAGAAAGGGCTTCAGCAACTATGTCTAGCTAGAATGGAAAAGAGGCCTCAGATACAGAAAGGTCCAGCAGAATGAAGCTGCTGATTTGCCCACACACACACACACACACATGTGCTCAAGCGGTGGTCAGATAGCAGAATGAGAAAGAGCAATTTCCTTTTTTCCATTTGATCTCAATCTTACGGTTCAAGAGTAAGTGCACTTGTCAAAAAAACAGGCAAGGATATAGTGTGCTGTCTGCCCCCAATCATTTCTCTCTCATAAGGATGTAAACACTCAGCTTGTCTTTCTCCCCCTCTTCTTTTTTTGACGGCTCAAGAGCAGACATCTATGAAATCTTGGTATCTTGGGAGGGGTAGGGAAATATTTATGAGACACCAACTTGGATAATATTCTGCAACACAATTTTACCTCTTTCCTGTTCACATGATGCAAACGAAAAAGATGGCATTTTTCTTGATTTAAAAAAATAAAGTTTCAGGAGTTGGTGGAGTTATTTTAGCACTAGGTTGCTGTAATGCATCAACTTAATGGTTAGAATTCAGTTTATTACTGTTTATATAAAACTGTTGCTTTATAAGTTAGCTGTTTGTCCTGATCATGTGAACAACCAACATAAAAAGAACCATATTGGATAAAGCAAAGGTCTCTAGTCCAACACTCTTGTTTACACACTGGTTAGTCGTTCCCAGGGGAAGCCCACCAGCAGAACTTAATGCAATTGCATGATCCATCTTGCACTCCACAGCAACTGGATGTTTGCAATCTGATCAAATCTGTCATGAGTTGTGTATATAATTGGGTAATTAGTTACAATGTAGTAATATAGGAGGTATTATTTAAATTATTTAATGTGTGTGTATTGTGGATGTGGGAGATGATGGAGGGGTAGTGTTGGGAAAGAACTTGATGATAGGAAGATAATTGCTTGGTAGGAATACCAGGTGTTGTGTGAGATCAATTTCTCACAGGAGAAAAGATGTAGATGGGAAACCAAAAGTGTGAGGAAGGATGGTTGATAGATCAATAAGGTGGTACATGGATATGTATTGATTTAGAGTGAATCATGAGCCAATCCACAAGTTTTAGGGAGGGGGACTGTTGATATGCATTGCTATTTGGGGATGATAGCAGTTCTATCTGCATGCCTGTCTGCAAATGCCTTGCAACACCTTTTATTAGGACAGGTCCTAAAACGGGCCTGTTGTGTTACAAAACGTGTGTGCGCATGGGCGGTGCCCAGAACGGGATGGGGAGAACTGTATTTTACTGCATGGGGACGCCGTCGCTGCCGCGGCTTCACATCGTGTCATCCCTCAGCAAGTAAAATCCAGTTCTTAGGCCATCCCATTCCATCGCCTGTGCGCACACATGACTTATCAAACGCACGGGCCCATTTTAGCGCCCATGTGATAAACTTCCTACAGTTGCTGGAACAAAGTTCTTGCTGTTTGAAATACGAAGTTTATTCACGAACTGTAGGGGAAAGGGTGGTTTTTGACACTAATAAAAACTGAGGCATATTACTTCCGTACCAGCAGGGAAACTAACAAATAAACAAACAGCTTCATTTATACCCACCACTTCATACTGACTAGCATGTCTAAGCGGTTTACAACTGTAAGCTAATAATGCTCCCCAACAATCTGGGTACTCATTTTAGCGACCTCGGAAGCGCAAGCCCTCATCGAGCTGAGCCCTTTCACTGTTATGAACTCGCAACCTTGGTTTGTGAGGGGCCGCAGTACAGGCATTTAAACCACGCACCACCTGGGCTCCTGGGTAAAACACCCTGAAGTCCCATCCTCTGTGATTTTCAGTCACCTTCCAAAGTCATTCAGATTAGCAGTCATGGCTATATTCATATCAGTGAGCTTCACAATTTAACTATATACTGTGCAGAAAGTGCTTTCTTTTGTGGACAATGTAGGTTATAAAAAGCAGGTAAACAGATAAACAATTCTGATGTTTTCCTTGAGGAATATATTAGGAGATTCAGGGCAGCCAAATATTCAAAACAAATGCAATAATAACCAAGAACAGTTTAAATGCCTGAAGGGTAACAATGTATACAGAGAGATCTCTTTACTTGTCTGCATGCTCCTTGGAGTGGCATACTAAGTTCTCGCCCCAACCTCTTCATCTCTGCAGTATTATGAGATCAATCAAACAAAGCACACTGGCGGACAGCCACTGAGCCAGAATGGGGTGTTAGGGCAATGGCCTAGGCTTGCACTTACAGCTGTTGCAAATTGAAGCTGAATCCAGCTCATTCTGGACTGCATCCTCGCGTGAAGTTTCAATTATCTGGCAGAAATGCCCAGTGCTGATGCCAGCCCTCTACCATTGTTTCTCTTTTGAATAAATCAGGTCTCACGCTGCCAACAACTCCCCCCCTTAACTGTGGCTGAGATTTTGAGGGGGCAGCCAAAAAGCATCTCTGAGGTTTCCAGAAAATCCTTTTCTGTTCTTGGCACGCTCTTACTGCCAAAACTTCCCAGTAGGCTTTTCATGGCCTCACTAGGAATACCTTTGCTTTTGGACTGCTGTAGCGGCCAGTACTCCAAAGCCCTATAATGAAGAATATCATGTCGACCCTTTTCTCCCAAATTGAGGTGAAAGATTGTGGTTCCCTAACAGGCTTTACTGGGTGACTACAGGCCCCATGCTCCCAGAAGTGGAACTGAACCAAAAGGGCAACTAAGCAAAGAGCTCAAAGCTCATCCTTCTCCTACACGTCTCTGACTCTGCAAAACAGCAGCTTCTCATGACACAAAGGGCAAGCAGTATAGGCCGTGCAGAAACAGTTAAGGGAAAGAAAATTTCATTTTCCCTCATGGCCCTGCTGTGATTCAATCCTATAATCACTAGCAAAGCATCTGAAGGGAGCAGCTTCGGTAGATGTGTGAGAGCGTGACAGAAGAGTCAGAAGAGCTGCAAGAGTCCTGGCCCTAGAAAATCCGCAATACTGCTATCTTCTTTGCTTTCATCTTTTTCATTTTCTTATTGTTCAAAGAAAAGTTAAGTTATGGAAAAAGCTGTACCACTGTAGTGCCAGATGGGTGATCAGCCTGGTTTTAAAAACACTTTTTGACTACCACAAGACACACATGGCATCTCGAAAGCCCATGGCAATCTCAGTCAGTACAGAGAAAACATATTTTGATGACTTTGAGACTTCTGTAATAAAGAACTACACCAACCCTGAGTTAGATACTCTGGGAGAGACCTGAAATACGTCTGACCCAGCTGTGGGATGAGCAGGGCCAGCCTCTAGGTATTTGCCCACATAGGCAAGAAATATTTGGCACCCCCTGTTGCCCCTCATAATATTATTTTCACCCCTTGATTTCCACTGGTTTCATTGTTAAAGCTAAACATGACATAAAACTTAGTTCTCGTCACAGTATTGAAATTAGTCAAAAAGCCAATTGGGCTTTTACAGGTTAAAGACTTTTTTATTGCTGGTGATATTGGAATGGAGACTAATCTACATATTCTTTTGCAAGCTGGAAGCATTATTCATTCTAATAATGTGGAAAAAATCTGGATCCATCCCCAGAATTTGTGGTTGGCGGACCCTAAAAACTAAAAATCTCACCTAAGGGTGCAGAAAAGGGTGGTACAAGAAAAGAAAACCAGTAGGGTCACCAGGTGAGAGGAACAGGGCTGCTGCCACACTGCCCTGCTCCCATGGTGACTGTCTGTACTAACGGCAAAGGAGAAGAAGGCACCACAAAATGTAGGACTTTAAGTAAAATGGAGGACATGACCAAGTAAAAGCTTAAACCCCTCAATAAAAACAGAATTCATATGCATCTTAGTGATGCTCAAAAGGGAGGACATTTTGGATTTCTCCTGGCAGAAGACTGAAATGTAAGGACATCTAGTCATCCTGCTGGTTCCATGCTTTGGAGCCCTGGGATTTGTAATTTGTTGTGGCTCCACTGCTCTCTGACTGAGAAGGTGAAATCTCCTCCAAAAATCCAAATCCCTGGATTCCATAGCATGGAGCCAGGGCAGTTAAAGTGGTGTCAAATTGCATTATTTCTGCAGTATAGATGTAGCCTATGAAACAAGGATGGGAATGGCTCCAGGGCGAGAAAGAAAAGACACATAGTAGGCACACCATTAACAGCACTTTAGAAATAAACTATAATAATAATATAAAATAATAATAATAATAATACAACAACAACAACAACAAGAGAGGGCAAGCCACACCTCTCAGTCTCAGAGGAAGGCCATGACAAAGCTCTCTGAACTCATATTGCCAAGAAAAACTCATGATAGGTTTGCCTCAGCGCAGGGCAGATCTCCTCCTCTTCCAGGTCATGTCTCCATCCAATCTTCGTCCAGGAGGTTCTAAAACATCCTCCATTTTGAGCAGACTAAGAAGCATGCATTTACATTTCTAGGAGTGTTTTTGAGCTTCTATTGAGTCTTGTCCTCCCTTTTTCTGAATAGCTTTTCATTTTGTGGTGCCTCTGCGGTGAAGGCATCGGACACCCTGGGAAGAAGACTATGCTTTTAAAGTGGATGTTGGAGCCAGTATGGACTAGTTGTTTGAGCATTGGACATGACGTGGTTCAAATCCCAGCTGGGCCATGAAAACCACACTGGTGGGGCATCACACCTCCTCAGCCTCAGAGGAAGGCCATGGCAAGCCTCCTCTGAGCAACTTGCCAAGGAAACCCCATGAAGAGGTGGCCAGGAGGCAGAAAGGATTGAGGAACACAAGCAACAAACAGCAACAACAAGGGGGTCTAGAAATCAAATAAAAGGGTGGGTGAGTGGGAAGGGAGGCAAAGGTGGGTGGAGAGGAAGAGTAGGGCCAAGTCTGGGAAGGAGGAAGGAGTTATGGGGGAGGGAGAAATGGGGCTATGGAAACCCTGGGTGACTTTGAGGGGTCAAACTCTCTCAGCCTCAGAGGAAGGCCATGGCAAGCCTTTCCTGAACAAGTCTCTTTTCTCTTGGCAAGAAAGAGAGGGAGAGAGGAAGGAGGAAGGAAAGAAGAAGGAAGAGAGAGGAGGGAGCAAGGTTCAGGAGGAAAGAAAGAGGGAGGGACACCAACAAACTCCAACTTCCAGAATTCCATAGCTGAGCCATAAATAGTTAAAGAGGTGCCAACACCAGTTAATTCTCCAGTGTAGATGCAGCCAAGAGTTGCAGAGCACAGCAAACTTCTTTCATCTCCTTTTTACAAACAAAGCCTGATAAAAAATGCCAGAGTTGGGGTCTACGGCCATGCATGCACGCCACAGCAAGCAGCTCTCTCTCCTCGCTTCACCAGGCTCGCAGCTGCTGGCTGCTCAACTCGCTCATCCTCGTGGCTCTGACCTCTCTCTCCTCTCTCTCTCTGGCCTCCTGGCTCCCTTGCCACCCGCTGGCGCCCCTACAGGTTTCCGCCCCTAGGCAGTCACTCTAGCTCACCTATATGGACAGGCCGCCCTGAGGATGAAAGTCTTCTAGAGTACTGGAAATAAAGTAACATGGAATTGCACCTGGCCACATTTGTGTATCTCACACCACTGCCCCTTCAGATCTCCTTCTCTTATGACCAGGAGGTTCCTTGGGACTCTTCGTCTGAATGAAAACATTCTCACTGTAACAGACAAATCAAGATGCAGACCTGCGACTTTTGTGATTGTTTTTGTTTCCCTTGCATGTTGATTTTTAAACCATTTTGGCTGATGAAGAAGCCAATGAGCTTTTGTGCCTTTGGCTGGCCAGCAAATGTTAACCAATGTATGTTTTGGATTTTTATTGTCAGCACAGCTATTCCTGCAGTTCTTGTTGTGATGTAACTGTGAAACATTCTGAAAAATCAGGAGATAGCATCTCTAGCCTTTGCACAAGGGAGGAAGAAAAGATTAATTAAAGTTCAATATGAATTGCTTGACACTGATTTGTGGTCTGCCACATTTTATTCTGATTTTACCAGTCCACAGCAAGTTTAGTGTAGAGCTTAAGAGGCATAAATAATAATTCCTTGAGTCAAATCTTTAACCATACGCTGAATTTACTTCATGGCCTTGAACTGGGTAACGACATCTCCTCTGCCCACTCTCTTTCTCTCTAACATGAAAGAACCATTAAGGCAGAGGAGAAGTACTATGTACATAGGACTAACGTTATACATATGCAAATTTAAGAAGATTATTGTAAATTTAATTGAAATGCAATCCGTAGAGTTCTATAGACATAATGAACTCTCAAAAAGTCAAGTAAACAGTCCCACCCTGAATGTACCAGATTCCATCTGATCTAGGAAGCTAACAGAGTCAGACCTGGTTAAGACCACCCAGAGACTACCAGATGTTGTAGGCTATATTTCAGAGGAAGAATATGTCTAACCAACTGTCAGTAGTCCTGCCTAAGAAAACACTATGAAATACAGTACATGAGGTCACCATACGTTGACAAACACTTGAAGCCTCATATAGACACATAGAACAAATCAAGCCTGAATTCTCACTTGAAGCCAAAATGACTACAATAGTAGAACCATATAATCATAGAGTGGTAGGATCACAGGAGCCATTTAATAATCCCTGGCATGCATGAATACACCTAGTAGGCATTCCAAGAGATGGCCATCTAACCTCTGTTTAAAGATCTCCAATGAATGAAAATCCACCATCCTCCAAGGCAGTCGATCTGTACTGAACAGTTCTTACCTATCAAGGAGTTCTTAATGTTTAGGTAGAATCTTTTTTCTTTCCTTTCTTTCTTTTTTGTCATCTGAATCCATTTACATGTTTCTTATCTCTGGACTAGCAAAAGACCAGCACGCTCCACATTCTATATGACATCCCTTCAGATATACAAAGATGGCTATCACCACCTAAAGTAAAAGGTAAAGATTTCCATGACAAGATTGTCAAGTTGTGAAAACTGTAGCGGATGATGCTCATCTCTCTACTAAGATGAAGAGCTAGCATTGTTAGAGATGGACTTTCTGATCATGTAAGGATCATGTGGCCGCACGACTGCACAGAACACTGTTACTTCCCACCAAAGTGGTACCTATTATCAACTTTCATTTTCATGCTTTTGAACTGCTAGGTTGGCAGAAGCTGGGACTAGTGACAGGAGCTGGTGATGTTTAGCCTGGAGAAGTGAAGGTTAAAGGTGATATGATGCCCTGTTTAAATACTGAAGGGATGTCATATTGAGGAGGGAGCTAGCTTGTTTTCTGCTGCTGGCAGATCTAGGACCCCGAGCAATGGATGCAAGCTGCAGAAAAGAGATTCCACTCAACATTAGGAGGAACTTCCGACAGTAAGGGCTGTTTGACAGTGGAACAAACTCCCTCAGAGTGTAGTGGAGTCTCTTCTCTGAGGTCTTTAAACAGAGGCTGGATGGCTATCTGTTGGGGATACTTTGATTGAGATTTCTTGCATGGCAGGGGTGTGGGCTGGATGGCCCTGGCGGTCTCTTCCAGCTCTAATTCTATGATTTTATTATTCTATCTCGCCAGCACTTGGGCCTCGAACTGCCAACCTGCCAATCTTGCAGGTGCCGAGTCAGGTCTTAAGCTGATGGTACCCATCTTTCCATGACTTAAATCCTGGAAGCCAGGCTGAGAAAATCTGGATAAGAAGAGGCGGAGAAAACAAAGGAATGTCATTGTGAGGGTCTACTACAAACTGAAAGCCAGACTGAGGATATGGATGGTGCCTTCCTGGAGGAGATGAGCTTACATTCAAAAGGAGAGAGTTGGTAGTAATGGGAGATTTCAACTATCCCGATATGTTGTCAATCAATTCTACAAAACATCAGGTCACACAAATTCTTACCTGTCTTGCAGACAATTTCATTGTCCAGAAGGTAGAAGAGGCAATAAGGGGAATAGCTATTTTCGATCTGATCCTAATCACAGGGATGACCTTGTTAATGCATGGAGATGGTGGGATCCTTAGTGGGAGTGACCATATTCTCATGAAATTGTTATACAGTGGGAAAGGGGAGCCAAGTATAGCCAGACATGCATTCTAGACTTTACGAAAGCTGATTTCTGTAAATTTTTGTTTGGAATTACTGGCTGTAATTCCATGGACAAGGATACTGAAGAGGAGGAAGTTCAGGATGGATGGGAGTTTTTTGACAGACAGAGCTGCTCGACAGTGGAAACACACTCCTCCTTCTTTGAAGGTTTTAAAAGAGGCTGGATGGCCATCTGTTGGGGGTGCTTTGTTTGTGTTCTTGCATGGCAAGGATTTGGACTTGAGGTGCCCTATGGTCTATTCTAACTCTGTGATTCTATGGTGTTTATCAGAGCACGAGCTCTTAAAGAGGTACTTTCCAGTTTGACTCCTCTAGCTGCCTCCTGTTGCATGCTGGGATGGGCAGTTTTAAGGAGGGGTATTTAGAATTCTCAGGCAGAGAAGTTCAGCTCCTTAAAACTGCAATCCCAGCATGCAACAGGAGGCAGCTAGAAGTCACACTGGATAGTAGCTCTTTAAGAGCAAGTAGTTGATAAACATCTATGATTCTATGACCACTCAGTGTTCTGTTCCCAAGCTAAATAACACTATACCCAGCTCCCTAAGTCAATACTCACAGGGCTTGGTTTCCAGACCTTTGATCTGTTAGTCATCTTCCAGCCTTGTTAAAATCCTTCTTAAACTGAAGTGCCCAGAACAATACAATAACAGGTGCGAGGACTGACAAAAGCAGAATAGGAGTGGCACTGTATTTTCTTGATCTGGGCACTATACCTTGTTGACAACAGCGTATGAATCATTGTTTTTTTGGTTGCCATGTCACCACTGTGGTTGTGTGTTTATCTGTGATCTTCTAAGGCCCCTAGAATCTTTTCACACATGTTTTCAAGTCTGGTTATACCCCAACCTACATTTATGCATTTCATTTTTCCTCCCTAGATGTAGCATCTTACATTTATCTCTACTGAAACCATTTGTCAGTTTTGGACAGCCTCTGAACTTTGAAGTCATTTTGAATTCTGATCCTGTCCTCTGGGTTATACGTATCCCATCTGATTTCATGTCACCTGCATATTTGATAAGTATGCCTCTAGTCTGTCATCCAAGTCATTTAGAAAAATGCTGAACAACATAGCACCCAGACAGTACCCAGGACTAAAGAGAGTAATTTAGTTGGATGTATCATGAGATGACATGGCTCATTGAAAAAGACAATAATGCTCAGTAAATAGCTATTAAAGTGAAAGGCAACAGGAAAAGGGAAATACATTACACATAGAATCACTGAATGATCGAATTGGAAGAACACAAGGACCATCCAGTCCAACCCGCTGACATACAGGAACATACCATCAAAGCACCCCTGACAGATGACCACCCAGCCTTTTTTAAAAACATTCAAAAAGGAGTCCTACCACACTCCGAGGGAGCGTATTGCACTGTTGAACAGCTCTTACTGTCAGAATGCCCTTCTTAATGTTGAGTGTGAATCTCTTTTCTGTAGTTTGTATCCATTGCCTCCAGGTCATATTCTCTTCAGAAAACAAGCTTCTTTATCCTCAATAGGACATGCCTTCAAATATTAATCAAAACTATCATGGGGGGGGCAGTGCCTGAGCCCCGGAGGTCCATTTTTGGGCTCTCTAGCATGGCTACACACTACACACCAAATCCCATACAAAGGTACTCTGCAAGTGGCTGCTAGACAATCAAGAAAGGGATGATACACCTTTTCTCAAATGCCCAACAGGTTCTCCAGGTGCACCACCCCAATGAGTGAACACACCCCTCTGGGTGTCACACAGTGCAGTCACACACACACACACACACACATACAGCCTAGTGACACCATTGCTATCATGTCATCTCTTATCTGTCTCTTCTCCAGGCTAAACATACTGTACTCAGCTCCTCATCAAGGCATTGTACCAGACTTTTGCCATTTTTGCCCTCCTCTGGACACACTCCAGCTCCTCAACATCCTTTTTAATTGTGATGCCCAACTGTAACAGTATTCCTGGTGAGCCTGACCAAAGAGAACAAGTGCTACTATTACTTCCCCAGTCTAGACACTTATACTTCTATGATGCGCAGCCAAGCATTGTATTACACTTTATGAGCTGCCACTCACACTGTTGGACTCATGTTCAACTTGTGGTCTACTAGGACTCCTAGATACTTTTCTCATATTCTGTTGTCAAGCAGGTGTCCCCATCCTATATCCTATGCATTTAATTTTTTCTTCCTAAGTGCAAGTTACTATATTTCTTCTTGTTGGAATTCATTTGTTAGTTTTGTCCAGCTTTTTAATCATTTTGAATTCTGATTCTTTTGTCTAGAGTATTAGCTACTCCTCATCTGGTGTCACCTGCAGATTTCATAGCATCCCTCTATTCCTTCATCCAGTCACTGATAACAGCTTATTAATAAAGATTTATTAAATCAAAGAAACAATATGGCCAGAGTTTTATATTTTTTATAGCACCAGAGTTCTCTGATAGAGAAGGCTAAATGTCTCATAAAAATAGTTTCTAGAATTCCCTAGCATTGAACCGAGCAGTTAAAGTGGTGTAAACTGGATATTCTGCAATGCATTTTGGACCTTCTGTTACATGCTGTTACTGCTTAATGTGATTATCACATGAATGTTCTTAAGCTGGCAAGATAATGTTCACAAGTGATTCAAATACAGTAGGACCCCCATATCTGTTTCATTAACCAGTCCACAGAAAAAGTCTTTCTAGGTATGTGGAGGACCTCTAGTGTGACTCTGTGGTCACTTCTGCCAAAATACAGTGTTGCTATTAACCATGGTTCACTTCCTGAGGTAACCTTGGGTTACCTTGGATTCCCTGCAGATACAGGATCCTACTGTATTGTAAAGAAGCTGTTAAACTGTCTGTTATTGTTATTTTTAAAATGTTAAAATAGCAGGATGGCAGTACCTGAAAATCATCCTCCTACCAAGTTAGGTTGGAGGATGTCCTGTACTGTGTCTTGTCATCAGAAGAATTCATGGTGAGATGGTGAGTCACAACCTGACAGTCAGGCACCAGATACATGAAAGGCATGTTCGCACTCGCAGGCTAGCAGTGGTGTTCTCTGGTCAATAGCATGGGGACTGTGATGCGTAGAGCAGACATTCCCTAATAGTCTTTGTGACTGGCAACACAAAAACTAAAGTGAGCTGAGCACTGTCTCTGAAGTGTGCAGGAATTATATTTTGCATGTCTGGTCCTTAACATACCAACAAGTAGCTTCCACAATCACACAACTCTTCCCAATTCACCTGGCTACAAATTCTACTGGGGTTGTGCAAGCAGGTAGATCACGAGATTAGAATCTTCTGTTGGAAGGGCATACACAGGCCCTTCCTCCAACCCCCTACTCCAACCCCCTGCCGGCAGATACAACAATTAAATATTCTAGCACAGAAGGCTAGCCTAATTTAACCACCCCCCAATTTTTTGTTCTGAGATTCCTTTGTGGGATTGAAATCACCAAACTATAGGAGGACGTGACTTGTTTGCTTTGGACACAGGTAAGTGAAACCACAGTTTTACTGTCATATGATACCGGGGAGGGGGGGTCGCTGCTGTATTAAAATCCTTTGGAACTTTTGCTGTCCTTTTCCATCCTGTTGTGTTTACCAAAAGGCTGGTTATGAAGGGACCGGAAGGACTTCCTAATTTGCATTCAGCAACTTTGAACATGTGTCCAAAGGGAAGTGTCCTATCTGCCACTGTGTCAAGGTCTCTACACATGCCTTTTGAAATCTAGGTGTATATGTGGCCAGGAGACCATGAACATCTGATTCCCACAAGATGCTACGAGAGTCTGCCTGATACACAATCCACGTTGTCTGTATCTTGGAACCACACACCAAAAAATAATTCTTCAGAAGCTGGGATAGCAGTCTATGGAAGCACATTAGTCACAACCTTCTCCTGAGCCATAGCCCTGACGTTTCCTCCTAATACCTGCTGTTGCTATGGAAACTCTTAGGACAAGAAAGGGGACTGATCTTCTTCAACACGTTGGTCTGTGCTCCAGCCGCAGAGGCCCTTGGCCGGGAGCTGCTTCATGCACACCACATTGATCCTTGCCATGCAGAAGCCCAGGGAGCTGCCACTAACAGATCCTCACACTCATATCTCCAATTCCTCACACTTATATGACAGAAGGACTACAGGTCTCAAGTAAATTGGCAAGATCTTGCTGCCAGTTGTTTCCCACTAACAAGGAACAAAATGAGATGTGGGACTATTTTAACAGAAGAAACTCATTTCTAGAAATATTTAGGCAGCATGTTTTGCAACTCATATGGTTGAACCATACATGCAGGAAATGAAATCCCACATCTAACTAGCTGACGGAGAGATGTGACAATGAGACAACCTTGCAACCCCGTTCCTCCTTTTCCTTTCCCTGAGAAAAGTAAAGATGCAGACAATGCTGCCATCACTCTGAACCTCTTCCTGTCTCTACCTTGCAAATTTCAAGCACTGTGATGTGACAACTCCTTATGCCCACCTCACACAGTTCTAATGGTGCCGCAATCAGTTGTTTGGGTTAGATGAGACACAGTGTTGTGGTAGTCCATCTGTGTCTTTAATGTTGTAGTCCATTGTAGTCCTTTCAAACTGTTCTGCATTTAGCCATGTTAATTTAGGGTGGAGCCCTATTTTATATTCAGTACATGCAAAAGAACCCAAAGGGAAAAGCTTTTCTGGTAAACATCTCTTATAGGAGTGCCCAATCCAGTTCCTGCCTGAGCCAAAGGACAAATGTGCCTCACCCTCATCCTTGTACTAAACTACAACAGATTGATGGCTGAATTCTATCTATCTATTCATTCAATTCATTTCATTTCTATGCTGCCTTTCTCCCAGAAAGGGACCTAAGCAGCTCACAGATAAATTACAGAACAGCAGAGACCTAGCCATATAGTCTGGAAAATCAGTATGCAAAGGTGACATCGAAGGCTTTCAGGGTGGCATCCATAGTTTCGGGGTTTTTCGGGCTATGTGGCCATGTTCTAGAAGAGTTTATTCCTGACGTTTCATCTGCATCTGTGGCAGCCACAGATGCAGGCGAAACATCAGGAATAAACTCTTCTAGAACATGGCCACATAGCCCGAAAACCCATAAAAAACAAAAGTATGCAAAGGTATCTTGTTGCACCTTTCAGACAAAGAAAAGTTGGTAGCATGTGCTTTCATAGACTCTACGTCCTCAGATTATATTTCAGCACAAGTGCAATGACCCAGGAGATCAACAGTAACCTATACATTGGAGTCAGAGCAGTGATCTACATTGGCTTGGCAAGATAATTATAAAAAGTAAACTCTCCGCCACAACCAATGTGTATGATGTTAGAGTGCCAGTTATTGAGCAGTCCTGAGCTTGCTCCATCACTGAGACAGCCGACTGTTTTCCAAGAGCTCCAGAATCCTGAAGCTTAGGTTCTGCCACCGAGCAACAATAAGCTCTTGGAGACAGAAAGGAGTGCTAGACTCCAGGCCAAAGGCCAGTGCTTCTATGGCACTTCATGGGAAAGGGGTGGAACCTGGTGGGGCTAGTCTAAGAGGCCTCAGCTGAGCTTTAGAGGCCAGAATTGGAGCTGTCTGAGATGTGAAAATGTCTAGCCTGCCTTGTGCTCTATTGGCTCCCACTAATAGAGTGAACATGACAACAAATAATAGGGTAGTGTCCACCACCATGTGTAGAGGGAATAGACCTCTTAAGGAGTAGCGTGTAGGTGTTGCATGTACACCAACCTGGTATAGCACCAGCTGTCTGACTTGGTTGCCTCATTATGACTGCAGTTCTGTTACCGACACCTGTGTATGTCTTTTTTGTGTTTGTTGGTGTTTGTTGGAGGTTGCTATTTTCTTCCATCCTCTGCAACAACCAAAGCCCCAGCAGGACTCGGTTTTGCTGCAATACCCGCCCCACCCCCACCCCAGTTGCAGACCAGTTTAAACAGTCTGTCAAGGCCCTAGCAGATCTTGGCAGAAGATGCTATCAGTTTGCGTCTAGCTATGGAGCATAGCCAATCATTTCTGTGACCCCCTCACCCTACTTCCTCTCCACTGCCCACAGAATAGCTTCTCACAGGGGCTATAGTAGCAAAACTGTGAGTTCTGAGTGTGTTGAGTGGAGAGCCACAGTGGAATGCCACCTTTCGAACTCTTGCATTTCACTGGGCAATGTAAGAGCTCAGCCAGTGTCTAGTGCAGTGGTTCACAAACTTTGGTCCTCCAGGTGTTTTGGACTTCAACACCCAGAAGCCCTAGACAGCTTGACCAACAGTTAGAAATTCTGGGAGCTGAAGTCCAAAACATTTGGAGAATCAAGGTTTGGAAACCACTGGTCTAGTGGAAGAGCCTGTCTTGCTTGTGGTTAATAGCAGTTTCATGAGAGGGCAGGTTTTGAGTGGATAGGTGACTGCAGCAGATGGGAGGTGTGTTAAACCCTTTACTTGCCAGAAACTGTTTTTCTGCTAAAATCCCCCATGATATTTCAGACCTTTTCAAACCTAAATTGCCATGGAGAGAAATGAGTCTGGGTTCCTCCATTTACCAGCATCAACTTAACAAAAGTTAAAGCATGTCACTCATCAGTTTTTGATTCCAAATTATCCCTTCCCTCAATTATTATTATTATTATTATTATTATTATTATTATTATTATTATTATTATTATTTTGTAAAAGCAATTGTGGCCAGGGTTTTGTGAACACACATTGAAATACAGTTTTGCCATCAGCATGGAATCAGATGCACAGTGTAAAAAAGCATTTCATTTGCCTGTCCTGAATCTTCATTCTCCTTCAGCTTCTTATAATTACCCTAAATTCTAATATTATAAAAGGAGGAGAAAAAAAACATCTGTATTTAGGTTTTCCACTTCATGCATAGTTTTATGAACACCTGTTAAAAAGCTGTACTCCTTCCTGACAAAGCCATAGTTAGCAATTGTCATTTTTGCCTTCATACCCTTGCACCTAGATTACCACTGTATACTCAGATAGTGCTTTGATTACTTATTCTGAAACCTGCAGGACGTAGCAGTCATCCTTCTGATAACAATGAGTCATGAAGATAGAACATCATCAAGAGCTATCACATCTTCACTGATGTTTTATTCTCTTCCAGATTTTGGCCTAAAGAGAACAGCATACTCACCTCTAACTGCTACCATCACGCTTATCTTTAACTCTTCTCACTTTGGCAGCCCTCTAACAACTTGTTATGGAGGATTTTCCAACCCCAGCAAATACAAGAAGGAAACACAAAAACTTCATACCAAACAATACCATAATAAATGATTCAACAACTTCAAACACATTATCAAAACAATATACAGTTGGCCCTTCATATCAACAGATTCTTCATCCATGGGTTCAGCCATCCACAGCTTGAAAATATTTTTAAAATATATACATTCCAAAAAGCAAACCTTTTTATATAAGAGACACCATTTTACAATGCCACTATATTTCATGGGACTTGAGCACCCTTGGATTTTGGTATCCACAGGTGGGTGGGGGAACTCCTGGAACCAAATTCCAGCAGATACAAAGGGCCCAATGTATAACATTACAAACAAGTATAAATCGTGTAAATATCAATGACTCATGCAAAGATACCAAGTCAGCAAGAATAAATAACCATGAAAATGCAGGTCTGAATAAAATTCCAACATAGTTTTTGTAGGTTTATTGGGCTATGAGGCCATGTTCTAGAAGAGTTTATCCCTGACGTTTCACCAGTATCTGTGGCTGGCATCTTCAGAGACTGCTGGCATGGAAGAGAGTAGGGTATATATACCGTTGGTTGAGAGGAAGTGATTTACATGTTAATCTGTGTATTGTTCTGTTGTTGAATGGCAAGGCCTCATTCAACAACAGAACAATACACAGATTAACATGTAAATCACTTCCTTTCAACCAACAGTATGGAGTTTATTGCTTAGTGTTTTAAATTGGCTCCAGCCTCCTGGACTGCAGCTAGGATGTGGGATGGAGGCAGAGATTATCACACACTAAATCACCACTGAATTGCCAGCCGCCATCAGCCCGGGTCCAAGCCATGTTCCACCAGCACCTTTGAGAAGTCAAAAAGCTTTCTGACTTCTAAAACGTGCTGGCAGAGCATGGCTTGGACCCAACTGGGATCTAGGCTGATGGTGGCCAGCGATTCAGCAGTGATTTTGTGTGCAATGATCTCTGCCTCCATCCCACATCCTATTTGCAGCCCAGGAGGTTGGAGCTGATTTTAAACGCCAAGCGATAAACTCCTATATATTTCCCACTCTTCCATGACAGCATTCTCTAAAGATACTGTACTAGTCACAGACACTGCCAAAACATCAGGAATAAACTCTTTTAGAACATGGCCTCATAGCCAGAAAAACTCAGAAAAAAAGTATGGATGCCAGCTGTGAAAGCCTTCGACTGCACAAAATTCCAGCAATTCATGGCACAGATAATAAATAACTACATCCAGTCATCATACAATGAAAAGAGAAACAAAAAGAGGCCATATCCATGTACATACAGTCTATGTATGATAGCAGGAATCAAATGAGCATTTCTGGGAACTTGTGGTGTCATTCTTCTGGTATTCTTCCTGGATTTTCCAACCTTCCAGAACATGATGGGAGGGGGAGTGTAGTGGGAGACTGATCTCTCTTTCCAGTTCAGATATGGAAACAATTTCATCAGTGAAACAATCTTATTATAGATCCTGGCCATAATTCATGGTGCTGATTTTACAGTATCATTTACTCCATGGCCTGAGCCCACCCACATAGTTTGGATAAAATCAGTTGCTTATGTTATACTGTTATCTTTTTTAAAATCAAGAGAGTAATCCTTAGTGCAAAAAAAGAGGTACAAAGTTAACTAGCAAACATATGTACAGATTTAGCTGTCTCCAAACTGTTGTCTCAAGAGCAGAGATGGGAAATGTGTCCCTCTCAAAATATTGCTGAGGTGGTGGTGGTAGGGCAGTTAAAGCCAATCACTAGCCAATGATGAGGGTGTCAGAAATGCACCAATGTCCAGCAGTTATAGACTGGATGGCCCTTGTGGTCTCTTCCAACTCTACGATTCTATGATTCTATAATTCTAGTTAAAGATTACTTAGAGACAGCAGCAGTGATAGGCTAGGTATTTTCAAATTACCTAAAGTCTTAAGTCTCCTCATCTTTTATCCACTTCTTCTCTTCCAACTTATTCGGTCACCTCCACCAACAGTGAAACTAGCTTAATTCAGTGTTAGTGTATCATCCATAGATAGCTTCCCTATTTTAATGGAGTTCTTACAATAAAGTGTTAGTTTGTTTCTTTAGCCATTGGCAATTTACTCTTTCATCAGTATTGCTAGAGTGCAGACACTCACTAACCGTCTGAGATGGTAGTGGTAGGGGAGTTAAAGCCAACAGCATCTGAAGGGTCACACTTTCCATAGATTTATCAAAAGGCAAATTATCTGGAAGCACAACAAAATCCAGTGAGTATTTTAGCCTGATATCGTATAGAGAAGAACAGGGTTTTATAACCAAGTATTTTAGATTTTAATATACATTTTGTTCCATCGTTGTAGCTGAGCTGAAGTATCTCTTGAGATGGGCAAAGTTTAAAAGAAGATAATGAAACATACATACTGCTATAGAGTTTTGAATAGCAAAAAATGATATCTACATAATTCAGAAGGGATTCCCAAACCAGAGCCCTATAACTATGTTAGATTACAGTTCCCATAAATCATTGGCCACTAAGGCTAATTGCCATTCTGTCTGGGGTTTATGTGATTTGTAGTCCAGCCAAGACATCTGAAGGCTACTAGGTTGGTGAAGGCTGAGCTAGATCATTTCCTTTTCATTTAGAAATTCCTTTTCTCCAGAGATATGAACCTTTTACAACACTGATGAATGCTACCAATGGAATTAATTGGCTCTCATATCCAAGCATTGGCAGTGATCAAGTTCAATTAGCTACAACTATCTTGTTCCACTGGCTTCAACAAGACTTGCATATGATTAACTACTTCTGGACTCTAAAATGGTGTTAGAGCCCCTTTGCTGTGACAAATCCACACCTGCACACACCTACCAGTAACCAGAACTTGGAAAAGTTATTTATTTGCACTATAAACCTGCTATCCCAGGAATTGTGGGTGTTGTATATCCAAGTTCTGTCAATGATTTATTAAATCTGCCATTTCCAGCTTGGTGTCAAATTGAATCACAAACCTCAGGAGTGCTCTGCTTCTTCCCCATCCCCTATCCTCTTTTTTGGTACAACCTCACCATATAAAGAGAAATGTACATCTGCTTCACCATATAAAGAGAAATTTACATCTGCTTTCCCCTTGCCAGTAATCTGTTATTTTTTGCTTGTTGTGGATGATGCATGACAGAAAAAAGGTGTGGAATCAGTTCTTTGGGCAGATAGGATATGGGTCTATGAACTGGAAGGCATGACTGTCATAAAGGACTGCCAGTTTGGTAAAGTGCAAATAATTTCACACTCCCTTCTGAACAGAGATGTTACGGGTGAATGCTTGCACATTGCAAAGCCTAATACCCAATTATCAGTTACAAATGATCTTCATGGTTCCTTCTCTTTTATAAATTGCATACAACAAGGACTCTGGGCAGCAAATCAGCTAATTCTCCTGCAAAAGCAGACTTCTTAGAAAATCACCTGCTGTCAGCTTTGGCTTCCTCTACCTCTTTCTCTTACAGAATACATCAGAAGTCAATTGTGTGAGAAGCTCATTGCAGAAGAGACTGTGTAAGCAAGTTAAGATACCTTTTCTTTCCTTGTCTTTTGCAGAGAATCCTACTGATTATAAGCATATGCATATCCAAAGACTTTAAGGGCTTCAAAAGAAGGAGTGAGCAAAGGCAGCACCTGATTCTACTATTATCCTTCAGAGAATTCAGTATCAAAGATAGTGAATCCTAGGATTTAAGATATACAAATTACCTTGTTAGGGTAGCTAAAGCAGCCACCTCCACCTGGGTACCCCACAGTGTGCTGGATTCGAAGATCCACCATTCACAGCCAGTACGTCCAATGGAACATGTGGTTCAACACATTTGGAGGGCACCAGGTGAGTCATGGCTGGATTAAAGATGTAACCATTCTGTGCTTTATTTTCAGTGGTAGCTGCAACTAGAGGCATAACAGGGATATATTAATCCTGACTAAGATGAGCAAATCCCTCTTTTCATAGCAATAACAAACAATAGCATGCACATTTCTATACCACTTATCACTCCCCAAGCGGTTTACAGTGTGTAAGCCAATTGCCCCCAACAAGCTGGATACTCATTTTACCAACCTACAATAGCATAGAGGGCTGAGTGGACCCTGGAGCCCTGCTTGGGATCATACTCACAACCATGTGGCTGTGAGTAGCTGCAGTACTGGCATTTAACCACTGCACCACTAAACTCACAACTGAACTCCGTATCTCCTCCTGCTTGTGCTGTCACCTGATAATCAACTCCTTACTGCTTCTGAATATGTAGTTTCCATTTTTAACTGCCTTGGAGGGACCTGTCATCCAGGAGGTTATATGGCTACCATACCTTTGAGAACTCCTGGAGAACAGGAGAAGTCCCAGCAGAATGGAAGAGGGCAAACATTGTCCCCATCTTCAAAAAGGGGAAAACAGAGGATCCCAACAATTATCATCCAGTTAGTCTGACATCTATACCAGGAAGGATTCTAGAGCAGATAATTAAACAGAGAGTCTGTGAACATCTAGAAGGCAATTCCATAATCACAAAAAGTCAACATGCCAGACAAATCTGATCTCTTTCTTTGATAAAATTACCACCTTGGTAGATGAAGGGAATGCTGTGGATATAGTATATCTTGATTTCAGTAAGGCCTTTGACAAGGTTTCCCATGACATTCTTGCAAGCAAGCTTGTAAAATGTGGGCTAGACGAGGCAACTGTTACATGGATTTGTAATTAGTTGACTGGCCGAACCCAAAGGGTGCTCAACCATGGCTCCTTTTCATCCTGGAGAGAAGTGACCAGTGGGATCCCACAGGATTCTGTCCTGGGCCCAGTGCTATTCAACATCTTTATCAATGACCTGGAGGACAAAATTGGGGGCATACTTATCAAATTTACAGATGACACCAAATTAGGAGGAGTAGCTAATACTGCAGAGGACAGGATCAAAATTCAAAATGACCAAGTAGGCCACAAATTGAACATGAGTCAACAGTGCGATGAGGCAGTTAACAAGGCCAATGCAATTTTAGGCTGCATCAATAGAAGTATAGTGTCTGATCAAGGGAAGTAATAGTGCCACTCTATTCTGCTTTGGTCAGGCCACACCTGGTATACTGTGCCCAGTTCTGGGCATCACAACTCAAAAGGGATGTAGAGATCAAAATTCAAAATGACCTGAATAGAATAGAAAGCTGGGACACAGCTAACAAAATGAATTTCAACAGGGAGAAATGTAAGGTACTGCACTTAGCACGAAAAAATGAAATGCAAAGATATAGGATGGGGGACACCTGGCTTAAGGAGACAACGTGTGAAAGGGATCTAGGAGTCCAAGTAGACCACAAGTTGAACATGAGTCAACAGTGCGATGCGGCAGCTAACAAGGCCAATGCGATTTTAGGCTGCTTCAATAGAAGTATAGTGTCTAGATCAAGGGAAGTAATAGTGCCACTATATTCTGCTCTGGTCAGGCCCCACCTGGAATATTGTGTCCCGTTCTGGGCACCACAATTCAAAAAGGACATTGAGAAACTGGAGCGTGTCCAAAGGAGGGCGACTAAAATGGTGAAGGGTCTGGAAACCTTGCCCTATGAGGAACGCCTTAGGGAGCTGGGGATGTTTAGCCTGGAGAAAAGAAGGTTAAGAGGTGATATGATAGCCCTGTTTAAATATTTGAAGGGATGTCATATTGAGGAGGGAGCTAGCTTGTTTTCTGCTGCTCCAGAGACTAGGACCCAGAGCAATGGATGCAAGCTGCAGGAAAAGAGATTCCACCTCAACATTAGGAGAAACTTCCTGACAGTAAGGGCTGTTTGACAGTGGAACACACTTCCTCGGAGTGTAGTGGAGTCTCCCTCCTTGGAGGTCTTCAAACGGAGGCTGGATGACCATCTGTCGGGGATGCTTTGATTTGGATTTCCTGCATGGCAGGGGGTTGGACTGGATGGCCCTTGTGGTCTCTTCCAACTCTATGATTCTATGATGTTTATCATACTATGCTCTTAAAGAGCTATTATTCCAGTGTGACTCCTCTAGCTGCCTCCTGTTGCATGCTGGGATTGGCAGTTTTAAGGAGGGGTATTTAGAATTCTCAGGCAGAGAAGTTTAGCTCCTTAAAACTGCCAATCCCAGCATGCAACAGGAGGCTGCTAGAGGAGTCACACTGGAATAGTAGCTCTTTAAGAGCATAGTGTGATAAACATCTATGATTCTATGAGAAACTGGAGCGTGTCCAAAGGAGGGCAACAAAAATGGTGAAGCGTCTGGAAACCATGCCCTATGAGGAATGACTTAGGGAGCTGGGGATGTTTAGCCTGGAGAAGAGAAGGTTAAGAGGTGACATGATAGCTCTGTTTAAATATTTGAAGGGATGTCATACTGAGGAGGGAACAAGCTTGTTTTCTGCTGCTCCAGAGACTAGAACGCGGAACACTGGATGTAAGCTGCAGGAAAAGAGATTCCACCTCAACATTAGGAGAAACTTCCTGACAGTAAGGGATGTTCGACAGTGGAACACACTCTGTCAGAGTGTGGTGGAGTCTCCTTCCTTAGAGATCTTTAAACAGAGGCTTGATGGCAGGGATGCTTTGATTTAGATTTCTTGCATGGCAGGGGGTTGGACTGGATGGCCCTTGTGGTCTCTTCCAACTCTACGATTCTATGTTTCTATGATTCTATGATTGTATGTGAACTTTATAAGCAGTGCTTTCACTGTTCTTGAACCTACTGTCCGTCAGTTTAATGGGGCAGAGCTTAGTTCTCTAAAATAATAATAATAATAATAATAAAGCTTTTATTTTTATACTGTTTTTCCTCCAGATCAAAGCGGTGTACATATGATACAATAAAACTCTATTACACATGTCAAATACAATATTAAAAACAGTTATAAAAACAATTGTAAACATTCTATTTTAAAAACAATACAACTAGGATAGTCAGGATATCAATTATGGGTAGTCGTCCAATCTGATCGGGGAATACTTTCTTACAAAGGATCGGGAGGGTATGCTAACTGAAAGAGATGAGTTTTTAATGCCTTCTTGAAGGCTTCCAGTGTAAAGCTGGATCAAATCTCCTCCGGGAGTGCATTCCAGTGAGTCGGAGCCATCATTCTATAAGCTCTTTGGTGAGTCGTTACCAGTCTCACCTTGGGGTGTTCAAGCAACAATTTCCCCATTGTTCTGAGGGTGCAGGGAAGATTATGTAGGGAGAGGCGTTCCCTCAAGTAACTCGGGCCCAAGCCATATAGGGCTTTATAGGTAATAACCAATAAAAGAGAACAACCATTGTTCAATGTCTCCATATTATTTCTAACTGTATGAAGTATAACCCTTTTAAGTTCAGGTTCCTGCCCCCCCCCCCCCCATTAGAAAACCACAACCTTTAAAATCATGTACAGTGGACCTTTAATATCTGCTGCGGGCGGTTCCAGCACACTCATGAATACCAAAAATTGTGGATGCTCAAGTCCCATTATGTACAGTAGAGTAGTAAAATTGTGTCCCTTATATAAAATGGCAAAGTCAAGATTTACTATTAGGAATTTATACTTTTTTAAAAATATTCTCCAGCCATGGAGGTTTGAATCTGTGGATAAAGAATCTGTGGATACGGAAGACTGACTGTATACAATTTTAGTTGTGCTTTTCAGTTACAAAATCAATGACACCATTTATGAAAAAGGAAATCAGAACTGTGCATAATGCTCTAATTGTGAAAATACAATAGAGTCATTCATTCACTCATTTATTATAATATTTTTCATCCCATACTTTTTCTGGAATCACAAGATAGTATACATTACAAACAATTTATGGAAACAAGATAGAAAATATATATTAAACAAGACAACAGTTAAAACCACTTTAAAAGCCACAATTAAAAACCATGGACATGTACACTTTACAGTAAATTAGTCCCCAAAGGCTTTAATTAAAAGGTGAGTTTTGCTTTGGCACTGGAAATAAACCGACGCCGGTGCCAGTCAAACCTCAAGGGGTGGATAAATAAAAACCAGGGTAACACAACTGAGAAGGCTCTCTTCCTTTTCTTTCCATACTGTAATGCTGTTATTCTGCAGACCACAGTTCACAAGCAAGTATGCTGCCCTAGATCCCATACAGGCCAAGATATAAATAAAGTAAATGTGTGATAACAAGTAAGCAAGCAAGTAAGAAGATATACTCCTTCACATATTGCCATTTTTAATATAGTTTCATTGTGGTACTTATTGTTATTCTGTGCTCTCTAGTTGACTTAGACTCTCATACTCTTTTTCTTTGTAAGATTTATTTATGCTATTGCCTTCCTCTTAGGATGAGAGAGTGTGACTTGACCAGAGCCACCCAATGGATTTTCATAATCCGGGATGCAAAGCTTGGACTACTGAAGTCCTAGTCCAATATTCAGACTATTATACCAAAGTAGTTCCTGTTCTGCTTTTTAAACCCCTTCCCAACATTGAGATTGACTCTTCCTATTGTATAGTACTGTGGGCTGATATTTATTTATTTATTTATTTATTTATTTATTTATTTATTTATTGGAGCTTTTTGCAATGATCTAAAACCATTGTTCTAAAGCTGGAGGCAAATCAGAGTGACAACTGAATTAATATATTAAAATATGGACAGGGCATGGGGTCAATTATTACATATTTCTTTCAGCCAGAAATCCTAGGTATAATCTGAAATCTACATAGCCTTAAGAATGCATTTCCTCCATCTTACACTACAAAGTGTCTTATGACACCATAATGATAAAGAAATTGACAAATTGAGATTAACACTTCAGACATTTGAAAACTTATGAAATCATATAATTTGAAGGTGTCTCAAGGGCCATGTGGACCAACCCTCTACCAATGTAGGAATCCACCACTAAAGCACTGCTGGTAGTTGGTCATCTAACCTCTGTCTAAAAACTTCAAATGAAACAGAGTCTACTATCTTACACTGTCAGGCTGCTCTTACAAACAGGAAATTCTTCCTAACAGTTAGTTGGAACCTTCTTTCTTGTAATCTGTTGGTTCAGATGTACCACTGCCCCTACCCCACCAGAGCAGCAGAAAACAAGCTTGCTCCATCTTCTCCATGACATTTCTTCAAATATTTAAATATAGCTATCATATCACCTAGGACTTTATCACACAGGGGAAATCAGGAAATTCAAAAGGCATTACCTAGGAAAAGTCACTATCACATGACACCACAATTAGAGAGGGCTTGTCCCAGGAATAACCAGGGAATAACCAGCAGTGAAATCCCATGAATGATTTGTTGCTGGTTATTCCCTGGTTATTCCCAGGATAAGCCCTCTCTAATCCCAATGTGTGTGATAATCTTAGCTGCGATCATGCAACTTTCCCTGGATAATGCCTTTTGAATCCCCCAGTTTTCTCCTGTGTAGTAATAATAATAATAATAATAATAATAATAATAATAATAAGGCTTTATTTATATACCGCTTTTCCAATTATCAAAGTGGTGCACATCAAGAATATAGTTACATTCATTTTAAAAATATAAAATCTACAAGTATTAATATACATTAAATATTGATAAAGTCCATTGCCTTCTCCAGGCTAAACACACTCACCTTTCTCAACTGTTCCTCATTGTACTCGGTTTCTAGATCTTTTACTATCTTGATCGCAGTAATATCCCCTAATGGTGAACAAGTACGTCACAATGAATTGGCTGTTATTTAAGACACTCTTCATTCTTTTTGCTGCAACAGGCTAACACTGTTGTATTTCTGGAATTCCTTCTATCTGACTACATACAGATGTCAATAACAGCCTCCCCATTGTCTAACATGTGTCCAGTCTAGCCTGGTGAAGAGACTGATATATCTCAAAGGCTTGCCCTTGTCTTTGTGCATTTTTGGTTGGCTAATAAAGTGGTTGGCACCAAGAAATTGCCTGATTGTAGATTTTGGACCTTTTTCTTCTGGACCAACACAAGTTACTTTATTTTTTATGGGGTCGGAATCTGTTTCCCTGCTGTTAATATTTTTCACCTACTCACATTCTTTCTCTATTGGATTTTTCAGTTCTCTGTCCTCCCTTTGGCAAGCCCTTTTGAGAAAAAGCCCTGCAGAGGAAAACAGCAGCCATTCCAGCCACTGTTTCCCAGACATCACAGCAAGCCTCCAGCAAAAAACAACAACAGATGTTCATCAGATTCTTCAGACTCTTTAATACATAGGTGTTTATAACAAATAATAAGAGGAAATTTTCACTAGTATGAGGTGAGTGGTAGGAAGAAGACATGGCTGCTACAAAGGCCTTGAACCATTGTAGAGCAATAACATAACACTCTGAAGTGTCTGCTTGTTTATTTGTGGTGGACCCATCAGTTAATTGTGCATTTGTGTTCTCTGTTTCATATTTCCAGGCTATCACATTTGGATCACAAAGGATTGTTGGCACAAGATACATCTGATTAAGCAGTTTGTAGGCCATGAAAACTTATACCAAATAAAACACGGTAGTGTTTAAGTTGCCATAAGTTTTGTTCCTTCTTGGCAAGATGATCTTTACTATTTAATATTGTATAAACCTATATTTATATTTTATTGAATAAAATGTATATTATATTTCTATTTTATAAAAAATTATTTTATACCATGTTATACAATGGTAGTGTCTGTTCTACTTGTTTTTTTTTTTTTCATTTCCTGTTTTATCAGATGTATAGTATTTCTCTTGTGATGGTATCCGTTCTTTCAGAATTGCTATATTTGCTTTGTTTTCTGAACCTTTAACAGCCAAATAGGCATTCAATAGGGAAAATTTCTCCCACCAACTGCTGTGTCTCTATGCTAAGAAGACTTGCACTTGGTGCACCTGTCAAAAGTACAGAGCTTCTGTCCAAAAGATGAAAAAGGATTGGGGGGAGGGGGGAGAGAGAGAATATAGCAACCCTGGTATTTACAGTCCATCTACCTATCTATCTACAGACTTTTTGTAAATCACACTGCATTTGATGGGAAACTACATGTCATTGTCTCCTCCACAGGAAACAAGCAAAGAAAGGGGCCATGATGTTGCCCTTGTTAGATGACTCAGGGCAAGTTCACACTTCCACAGTGATAACTTCAGTCATTACATGATGACTCACAGTAGATCACTGTCTAATGTCTTGAATCGTGTGTGCTTGGGATACAGCCATGCCCAACCTTTCAGCAAGATTGAGACCTTCTTCAAGGAGCAGCTCTTCTCCACAAGGAGATAATGGTAAAAGCAAATTAATAAAGTGCTACCCCCGGTTTTCCATAATGGTTCAAGAAGTCTCTCTATAATGACTTAATTTGTGCCTTCATTTCTCCTGAGCCAAGCTTGCCTTTCAGCTCTGTATCTAGGATTGTCAGCTAAGAAGCAAATTCTCCTGATGTGTAGTGGGGGACAGGGGAGGGGAAAGAGACATTTCCTCAGACGTAGGGTATTGGTATTAACCTCAGAGGTTTGGAATTGTCACTTGTGAAACAGAATTTCTGGTTTTACACAAGATGCTTTTGCACAAGATGTATCTCTGGCTATTTACAAACATTTTAACTGGTCACCTGTGGCAGGCAAGAAGCGCCTCTGTGTGATCCAGATAGGAATGGAATGGAAATAAGCACTGAGCTGAAGTGCAGTTATTTTCAGTTTGAATCACAGAGGATTTATTTTTAATTTTTATTCACCACTTCTACTTCCAACTGAAATATAGGTATCAGAAAGAGAACTTCAGATTCTTAAAATTCTTGATAGAACTTCATGTTCTTAAAGATTGATAACATCCATTAATGAAAGCATTCATGCCACGAATGTATCATAGAATTGGAAGGAATCCCAAGCATCACCTAGTCCAGTCATCTGCCAATGCAGGAATCCACACCAAAAACATTCCTGACAGGTGTAGCCTGGGTGTAGAAAATCTCCAATGAAGGACAGTCCACCACCTTCAGAAATAACTTGTTCCAATGTCAAGCCATAAGGAAATTATTTCTAGAGTTTGCTTGCAATCACCTTTTGTGTACCTTGAATCAGGTATTTTCTTCTGGAGCAGGAAAAAAAACAACCAGCTTTTCTCTTTCTTCCATGTGGCAGCCCTTCAGATATTTGAAGATGGCTATCATATCGCTGCTCGGTCTCCTCTTCTCGAGGCTAAACATACCCAGTTCATAAAGTGTAAAGACATAACTCTGACCATTAAAGACTGTCTAGTCCAAGACATTGTATTCCCTATCACCGTGTACAGATATGAGAGCTGGACAGTGAAAAAAGGAAGAAAAATAACTCATTTGAGATGCAGTACTGGAGAAGAGTACTGAGGATACCATGGATAGCCAAAAAGACAAACAAATGAGTCCTAGAACTGATCAAGCTAGAACTCTCCCAGGAAGCCAAGATGACTCTATAGAGGTTGTCTTACTTTAGCCACATCACAAGGAAAAATGAATTATTAGAAAAGGCAATAATGCTAGGACAGGTGGAACACAGTACAGAGAGAGAAATACCATATGCAAGATGGTTAGACTCAGTCAAGGAAGGCATGGTCTGGGGTCTGCAGAGAGGCTGAGGATAGGGGACTTGGAGATGTCTCATCCACAGTCTTCCCATGAGTTAAGTCGACAAGTGGGCAGCTAACAACAAATAATAACTGAAGGAAACAGAATAGTTTTATAAGACAAATAAAGTCCATCTCTCACACACCCATACTACTTTATTTGCTGAGTTTTTTTGTTACCCAAAAAGCACAGCAGATTCCAAACACACTGATTTCTAGTTACTGAGTACTTTTCTTTCCTCATAAAGTTTCAAGCTGAGCTTTACCCAAAACATGCTTCAGCAGCCAGGAATTACTTCACTTAATAAACAAGGAAGATAAATTGCAAGCTTGTGTAGCTCCACTACATTCTCTCTCTGTGTGTTCTGTTGGGGAAAGATTTATGAACCAAAACAAAGGAAGGAAGAGCAGGGATGGAGGAAAACATTGTAGGGGGAAAGGTGTCAGTTTTCCCAATGGAAACAGGTTTAGGGGGTAATCAAACGCACGAATTCTGCAGCACATTTATCAGTGCTGGTGCCACCTCTTTATTAATTCTCATGGGCCTGGCCCCCCCACCATCTTAACATCTCAAGAAGGACATAAATTCAGCTGATGGTATACTATTGTTGTATATCCCACACACAATCTATTTATATTCAGCCTATTTTACATGGTGTCATGAGCTTGCCCTGTGAGCATTTTTCTGGAAAAGCTTTTATATCATATTGAATGGAACATAATAGGCAGTTATGAAATAAAAGCGGGTATCCTCCCCTTGCTCCTTGTCTATCCATGCAAAGGTTTTATTATACAATCACCCTGCCTGGTTTCATTTTGAAGATTCTACAAGGGGTCTCCAGATACAGCAACATTCATGTATTAACTTCCCCATGCTTTCCAGTAGATTCTTTTGTATTTTTGACTTTGCATTTTTGATTACTTAAAAACTAGTTAAGGAGGAAAAGCTGGAATAGCTCAGCAGTGGCTGGTGGCTCCCATCTCAGTGGGATGGCAAATCCATTTCAAGTGTTAATTCAAGTTTTAAAGGAGTTCTCCAGAGTGCTGAAATCTATTTCCTAAATAGGCCAAACATTTGGAAAGCTCGTTTAAAACCAGCGAAAACCTGGAATGGATTCATACCAAACAGGGCTTTAAGGGGAGGGCAATCCACAACTTGACTGTGATCACTGAGAAGGCTCTCTCCCATGTCTTCATGCACACTGGTGGAGCACAGAGGAGGCATCCTCAGGGAGACCATATTCTTCAACAGGCATATATTCTTCATGCATTGATATTCCAAGCAGTCTAGGGCTTTGCATATCACAAGCACCTTAAATGTAGACCAATAGTGTGTTGGCAGCCAGAATAATTCCTTTGCATATGTTGTATGGTGTCTATTTGGCACTCCAGTCAACAATCTAGTTGCAACATTTGAATCATCTTCATCTAAATTGAAATTAGCAGTGGTTAAACCACTGCTGAAAAAACCCTCCCTGAGAAACAATTACAGACCGGTCTCCCTGTTGCCATTCTTGGGCAAGGTGATTGAGAGAGCGGTTGCCTTCCAACTCCAAGCTGTCTTGGATGAAAGTGATTATCTGGACCCATTTCAAACCTGCTTCAGGGCGGGATACGGAGTTGAGACTGCCATGGTCACCTTAGTCGATGATCTCCGTCTGGGCATCAACAGGGGAAGTGTGACCTTGTTGGTGCTCTTGGACGTCTCAGCGGCTTTTGATACCATCGACCATGGTATCCTTCTGGAGCGCCTGAGGGAGCTGGGCATCTGGGGCACTGCGCTCCAGTGGTTCCGATCCTACCTCTCAGGTAGATTCCAGAAGGTGAAGCTGGGGGACACTTGCTCCTCTAAGAGGGAACTGACATCTGGTGTCCCTCAAGGAGCTATTCTGCCCCCCATGCTGTTCAACATTTACATGAAACCGCTGCGAGAGATCATCCGGAGACATGGGGCGCGGTGTTATCAGTATGCTGATGACACCCAAATATGTTTCTCTATGTCTCCGACTGATACAGGGACCAAGGATGGCATCTCTCCTCTGAATGCCTGCCTGGAGTCGGTAATGGGCTGGATGAGGGAAAACAAACTCAGACTGAATCCAGAGAAAACAGAAGTACTTGTAATAGGTTCCTCGGGTCTAAGGAAGGAAATTTGCCAACCTGTCCTGGATGGAATCACACTTCCCCTGAAGGATGAAGTTCGCAGTTTAGGAGTACTTCTGGACTCATCCCTGCAATTAACATCTCAGGTAGATGCGATGGCCAGAAGTGCTTGCTATTAAATTCGGTTGATATGCCAACTGCGACCCTACCTAGACCAAAGGGACCTTGAAACAGTGGTACACGCTCTGGTAACCTCTTGTCTAGATTTCTATAACGCGCTTTACATGGGGCTACCCTTGTACCAAGTTCAGAAGCTTCAGTTAGTGCAAAATATGGCAGCCAGATTGGTCACCGGTTCATCAAGGTTTGACCATATTACACCTATCTTAAAAGATCTTCACTGGCTCCCTTTCTGCTTCCGGGCACAGTACAAGGTGTTGGTTATTACCTATAAAGCCCTACATGGCTTGGGCCCAAGTTACTTACGGGACCCTATATAATCCGCCCCGCACTCTTAGAACATCGGGTAAGAACCTATTGGAGATAACACCCTCTAAGTATGTTGCTACTTCGCAAAGAGCATTTTCAACAACAGCTCCGAGAATCTGGAACAGTCTCCCTGAGGAGATCCGCTTGGCGACCTCATTAGAAAAATTCAGAAAAGCGATTAAAACCGAGCTTTTTAGCTGAGCATACCCCACCTGATATGAATACCCCCTGATATGAATGACTTGTCCTATCTGTGTATGATCCCTGCCTTGTTTGTTGATGCTATTGTTACTGTATGATGTTGTATATTTTATTGTTTTTAGCTGCTTTTAATTGAATTTTTATGTAAACACGTTGTGCTTTTTTTAGTCTGTAACCCCGCTTCGATCCACCAGGAGAGGCGGGGAAACATAAATAAATTTTATTATTATTTTTTTTATTATTAAGAGCAGCTCCAATGTAGAACAAATTGCAGTAGACTAGTTAGTTTATCTTTGTCCAAGGCTTTGGCTAGTGACAAAGATAAATCCAGGAGTACTCCAAAGCTACACACTTGCTCCCTCAAGGGCAATGTAACCCCATCCAGGCAGGACATTTACCCAATTCCCACAGCTGAAAACCACCAATCCACAGTCTTATTGGATTTAATCTTCATTTTATTGATGCTCATCCACCCATTACAGCACCCAGGCACCAGCATAGCCTTAGGAGACTTCAGCAGAAAGGAGCTTAAAGCTGTGTGTCATCAGCAAACAGATGGCTCCCATCCCCCAAATTTCTAATGACCTTACCCCAGACACTTTATATAAGTGTTAAAACAGCATGGGGGATAGAATGGAATCCTGTGGCACCCACAGTTTTAATAGCCATGGAGATGAACAGGAATCCCCAACATCAATATATGGAACTGGTCCTATGGATAGCAATGGATCCACAGTAACACAGTGTCTTCTATTGACATCCCTCAAAGTTGGTCCAGTAAGACACCATGATCAATGGTATCAAAAGCTGCTGAGCTACATTATGTGTGGGTTGCCTTTTTCCAAGGATGTGCAACAGTGGTGAGAGAAGGCAGGCAAAATGTGTGGGTTACCTTTTTTCCAAGGATGCGCAACAGTGGTGAGAGAAAGTGTCTTCCATGCCTTTTTTCTTGGCCATTGCGTTCGGGGATATCTCTCTCATGACAGCACCATTTATACCAGCATTACACCTGTGTAGTGCACTACCAGAATTCCAGACATAATACTCAAGGCCAGATAGTCTATATCTGGGGCAGAAAATCTCACAGGTTCCTCCACCTGGAAATAAAAATGCAACAACATTTCAAGCCAGCAATAATTTGCTGCCCTTTTATGACACGCAAAATGTGTTACCCGAGGTAGCTGCCTTATTTTGCTTAATAGTTTAGTGGAGAGGATCAACTATACTGTAAGCAGAGCAGGAATATCACCCAGAGTGACAAAAAGGAAAGAGGGTTTCTGGAAGAGCTCTTGCTCAAACTCTAGCTTTACTGCATGGAATTGGTCCTTCGCTTTGGACTCAGTTCAGCTTCAGCTTCAGCATTTTGTCACCACACTGAGCTGCAGGGGTTCCCCCTGCCTGACCCAGCCTTCTCTTCCTTCTCATGTCTGGTTTCCCTTCTCTTTCTCCTCATCGGAGAAGCTGCCTTTTGATGTGTGGACCCAATTTCCCCCTGCGCAATTCTTCCTTGCCCTATGAATTGGCTTTTTATCCATACATTGCTGTTCTGCTTAGAAAGGATTAAGTAACTTCTTTCACTGTGTTCGTCCTATTTCTGGCCGCTGCCTGTTATCTGGGAATGTAGGACAGTGATGATGTGAGACGAGTGTTTTTAACAAGCAATAAGATCTGCTGTGCAGCCCTCTTGCCTCCCTTCTCCCCACCAAGTGCTCAGACACTGCAGGGAGATAAAGTTTTGCTCACAATGGGGAGTATCTCTGTTATTTTTCCCTTTGTCACCAAAGACAGCTGCAAAATTTTCTCTTTTTAAAATCCTTTTTCTTTCTAAACATTATTAGTGTTCCCTTGCTTTTCAGTGTGAAACCTACACAATGGCATTAATCTAACAACTCTGGGTCTCTCCCCCACCCCCAAGAGCTAGAGAAAAAGCATACAAAAGAAAACTGCCTCAGATTTGCCTAAGAAATCAAAGTTTTACAGAATTGCAGTGATGCGGGAATACATTCAGGGAAAGCCATGTATGCTGCATCCTACTACATTCGGCTCCATACCCAGGACTGTTTGTGACAGTCTATGAGAAGTCATGTGGGGACAAATAATCATGTTTCAATGGCAGGTCCCACACATCCTCAGGCAGAATTATGGGACAGGCCAAATTCATTCCTAAAGAAGACCTGTTAATCTTGCATCTACACACACATACACCGCAGAAGCACAGGTGCATTCACATAACTATTGTCAGAGTATCATTTTGAAATCCCTATCCTAGAACCTCAGAATTCTGGTTTTGCTCAGAAATCTCACCTAGATTGTGAGGCACTGGGGTGGGCAGAAGAGCTGGAGATTCCACCCTTCTAAAGAGGTGACATGATAGCCATGTTTAAATATTTGAAGGAATGTCATATTGAAGATGAAGCAAGCTAGTTTTCTGGTGCTCCAGAGACTTGGAACTTTATCACACAGGGCTCCAGGCAGGGAAGTGAACGGGACAAAAGGAGCCTGGAAGGGAACGGAACGAGTGGGGAATGCATTTTACTACACACAAGGAAGCCTCTCCCTTGTTTCGTTCCCTGCCTTTCCGTTCCCAATATGTCCCCAGAGGAGGAACAGTTTTGAACAGTTCTCAAAAATTGCCTCCTCTGGAATGGAAGGGAAATGGATGGGGAATGGAATGGAATGAATGAGGGGCTTTGTGTGCAGTAAAATGCATCCTGCACTCATTCCACACTCGTTCCTGGCCCCTTCTGTTCCATTTTCATCCCGTGTCAGCAGCCCCTGGTGTGATAAAGTCCGATACAGAGCAATGAATTCAAGTTACAGGGAAAGAGATTTCATCTAAACATTAGGAAGAACGTCTTGACTAAGAGCTGTTCAACAATGGAATACACTGCCTGGGGGGGGGGGGGGTCCTTTGGACTTTTTAAACAGGCTGGATGGTCATCTGTTGGGAGTGCTTTGATTGTGTGTTTGTACATGGCAGGGGGTTGCACTGGATGGCCCTTGTGATCTTTTCTAACTAGGATTCTACACAGCAGCACCATGAACTGGCAGAAGAGATGGGGCTCTCCAGTCTTTGCTGGGCTCCAAATCACACAGGCCCTAGCCAGTGGCAGACAGTAGTTTCCATATCAGGAGTGTAGTGAAACTACTTTGGATTTCATGACAGACTTTTAAAAAGTTCTTGGGCGTGTTGAATCTCTGTTAGGGACAGGATTCAGCACCTTGGACAACTCCTTTAAAGTCTTGGATAAAATAGGGTAGATTCTCTGCATCCAGACTTGGGCTGCATTTGCACTGCAGAAATAATTCAGGTTGACACTACTGTCATGGCTCAATGGTATGGGATTCTGGGATTTGTTGGTTGTTGTGGCATCAGAGCTTTCTGACAGCAAAGGCTAAATATCTCCCAAAACTACATTTCCCAGAATTCCATAGCACTGAGCCATGGCAGTTAAAATGGTGTCACCCTGGATTATTTCCGCAATGCAGGTGCAGCCTTGGAAGCCACTGGCTGCTATTTGTCCTAGCCAACGTAGCCAATATCTAGTGAACCCCATGGTTCTCATTCCTGCTCTAGGACAAAAAGAGTTACTTTATTCCTCAGTTATTTGCTCATCTCACCTTAGGAACACTAGCTGCAGAAATATCAGGTCCTGCTCATTTCTCCTAGTTTAAAGGGGTGCAAAATCCCACTTCTATTTCTTGCAAAACTCTTCTCATCCTTTCTTGCCTTGTTTCTGTGGTGGCAATGGGAAAAAAGGGAGGCTGCAACTATCTAGGTAAGCTAGAAGGAAGGAAAGAAGCCCTTCCCAACACACTGTAGGGAGAAAACATACAGAATAAGTTGCAACCATAAGATGGTGAGAAATTCTGAAATGTAGGTGCTCATCAGGTTAGTCTCCATAGTCCTGCTCCCAGGAGAGACCAAAAATGCAGGCAGCAAGAAACCAATTCTAGCAGTTTTCATCAGGACCAGGGATTTTGTATAACTCATGGATCTTAATGGCCCATTCAAGGCCAAACAACCTCCTAAATGTTTTGTATTACAGCAGTGACAGCCCTGACCAGCTACTGGAACCATGGCATAATGACAACCTCAGAGACTATTAATTTTATACGCAAAGTGCTTGGAGACATCATTGTAGCCAATTGCTGAGGGGGCCATAGGTACCCCCTTTAAGATCAGCTAGCACCAGGCCATAGAACAGAGTGGCACTATGTAACTACTCAAAGATGCAAAAGAGGCAGTAAAATAAATTTGTTTCTCTCCATTGTCTACATGATTACATGCCAGGCTTGATTATACAGTATGCTCTAAGAAGTATCTAATCAGCTTCAAAGCAAGACTTCCATCATCCGTGCTCCAGTCAACTTCCAGGTTGTGACAAGTGAAATGAATTGTGTGCTTGCTTGGTCCCCACCACTTCGGTGTACCAATCAGTTGCATGCCCCTGTTTGTTTATGATCCCTGCCTTGCTTGTTGATGCTATTGTTATTGTCTGATGTTGGATATTTTATTGTTTTTAGCTGTTTGTAATTGAATTTTGATGTAAACACTTTGTGCTTTTATTTAGTCTGTAACCCCGCTTCAATAAAATTTATTATTATTATTATTAAGGTCTGAACCTGGGCTGAGATGGCTACTTAGCTCATTTATGTCACCTTTGTACCTTCACTTTTGTTTAACACTATCAAAGAATCATATATACATAGTATCTGGGAAGCATTTAGCTGGCACTGAGCATGGGTGTCCGTTTGTTTTAAGTATCATCCAGATGCCATTTCATCCGGCATATTTCTAAAATTCACATCCCATTATAAAATCCTCCAGCTGGCAGCATCTCCTTGAAGATCTCCTTTATAGCTTTGTGCTCAGTGAGTGACAACAGCTTCTTATTTGCTTTTGTGTGTGTGTTTGTGTGCATAATCCTAAGAACAGGATTTAATATTTCTAAGTGTACTTTACACTGCATGCCCACATCCCAGCTTCACAGTTTCCAGAGTCATTACTGTTATCTGGGAGATCAGAAACAGAGGGCATACTGGTGGAACTACTGGTCAGAGTCCTAAATGATGTATGTGGAGTTTAACAGTACCTTACACACAGCTATCTGCCTTCACAAGTTAAACAGAGAGGGTGATAAGATGCAGCTTTGCTTGGCCCCCTTGCCTACTGGAATCCTATCCATTTATCTGCATTCTGTCCTAATAGTACAGGTTATGTATCAGGACACTAAAATACTATCTTGATTTCTTTAAGAGCAATCCATAGTTTTTCATGATCTACACAATCAAAGGCTTGCTATAATCAGTAAAGGGCAGGCTGATTTTCTTTTGAAATTCTTTGGTGTGCTCCATTCTCCAACATCTGTTTGCAGTAGTGCTTTAGTGCCTCTTCCTTTCCTTAATATCTAGTATTTCTCACCCCATATATGGTAAATGTTTTGTTGTAGAATTTTGAGCATCACTTTGTTTGCATGGGGGATTAATATACTGGTCCTGTGCACATTGAAGTCCCTGGTGCAGTGGTTAAATGCCTGTACTGCAGCCACTCACTCAAAACCACAAGGTTGCAAGTTCAATACCAGCAAAAGGGTTCAAGCTCGACTCACGCTTGCATCCTTCCAAGAAGGTCGCTAAAATGAGTACCCAGATTGTTGGGGGGAATTAGCTTACAGTTGTAAACCATTTAGACACTGCTAGTTCGGTAGGAAGTGGTATATAAATGAAGCTGTTGGTTTGAAGCTGTTTGTTTGTGTCCCCTTTCTTGAGGATTGGAATATTAAGCATTTCCAATCTGTGGGACATTGTTTTGTTTTCCATAGTTGTTGACAGATTTTAGTTAGAACTGGAGTAGATTCCATCTGTATAGCTTGAAACAGCTTTATTGTAAGCCATCTATTCCTGGGATTTATTTGTCCCAAGTGCTCTGAATGCTTCAGCTTCATTCTCTAAAGTTGTAGATTAATCTTCAAATGGTTCTTCCTTGAATGAATCTGTCATTGTTTCATGTCTTTTACATACTTTTTCAGTGTATTGTTGCCATAGCCTTTTTATTTGCATTTGGTCATGTAAAGTGTTCCCCTGCTGGTTGATTAGCCCCCCTCTCTTGGTTTAAATTTTTGTATGATACAGAAGCCCATGTTCAGTTGAACAACATGAGACCAGTTTCTTGGCCCACTTATATAGGAGGTTGGCTCTGAGTCATTATTCAGTGCCACATAGTATGATGCAACCTTGCTGTAACTTTGCCATGTGTTCCTGACTCAGCAGTCTGTGGTTGCCCCATGGAATATATGTCACCTGTCAATCAAAATATTTTTGTATTGTTACTGGCACAATTACTCCAACAACACACCTTCCCAATTCTAAATGGTTCTAAGTGGAGGATGAGGTGAGTATAAAGCAGGGTGGAGCAGAATGCAGCCCATGGGACACATGCAGCCTCTCAACCCCATTTCTGTGCCCTCTGAAGCCCTTCACCCCCCATTTTAAAAAAATGGAACAATTTCAGCCTCAAAACCATGCCGAAAGCTCCACAAACATATAAAAATGCACAAAAATATCCGCAAGTCCTCCATCATAAGTACTCCAGCACTACCCCCAAAATACCTCCATATTTCTTCAGTCTTTCTCATAATGATTACAGGAAGTGATACAATGTCACTTCTATCATTATTTTGAAAAGAACTACAGAGGAAAACACAGGTGTCTGGGCTTGCTGTGGGGTATGGCCTACAGCAGTGGTTCTCAACCTTCCTAATGCCGCGACCCTGTAATACAGTTCCTCGTGTTGTGGTGACCCCCAACCATAATATCATTTTTGTTGCTACTTCATAACTGTAATTAAAAATATGTTCTTTCTGATGGTCTTAGGCGACCCCTGTGAAAGGGTTGTTTGACCCCTAAAGGGATTGCGACCCACAGGTTGAGAACCACTGGCCTACAGGGTACGATCTGGGAAGAAACTGGCCCTGGATCCACACAGTTGCTCACAGCATGCAGACTTGTAGAGTTCCACTTCACTTCTCTTTCTGGGCCTTCAGTTTCCATTGGCCAAGAAAATGGACTTTTCCCTGACTTTCTGAAGCTTGAAAACATTGACTCAGATATGTTATTTTGCACTGATCACCTTCCCAGTTCTAAGTGAAAGCTTCAAGGAGAGGTGGACACCACACATTTTTGTCCAAACACAACACAACTCTGAGAGCATGCATCTCTTCTGAGCCAAGTTAAGATATTCTGCTTCCATTCATTTCAATGCTAAATGCTTGTAAGAGGTGAGTGATGTCTTTGGGGTTTTGGTAAGACAGGAGGTGGTGGGTGGCATAGTTGACCCTACTTCCAGTGACCCTGGCTTTTGCCTCACCTACCTTGGCATGAGCCACCATTGACTTTACAGCCTTACTGCATCACCAAGGGGGAGGTTTGTTTGCTCTTTTAATAGAACTCTGGAATTTAACTTATTTTCTCCTTTTCATATCACTAAAGCAAGATCTTTCAGTGCTGCAACTCTTTGGAGCTCCCTGAAGAGCTGCTGAGCTTCAAATTCTGAATCGAAGATATCCACCAAGGAGGCCATGGTGATGCCAAGTTCTGGATCATGAAGACACAGCTAATGAGGTCAATCTGAGAGACTCTTTTCTCAAGAAACTGAGAGGTGAGCTGATGATCACTCCATAGTTGCAGCCATGGACTCTGAAGTTTCAAAGAGTAACCCACCTGTGCTTGCACTAAGCTCAGAAGACAGCCTATGTCTTTAAAATGGCAGATCCCTTATTGTCTATCCCCACCCCCATTTTGAAGAAATGAGTCCCACAGATAGAAGCTGAAGATCATGGCAGGTTGCTATGGCAATGTGCATTTAATCTCGCTGTTTCCAAGGCAACTGTAATGGCCCATTCTGTTCCTCTAAAGGATGTCAAAGGTAAATGAGACCTGATTAGCCAAACAGGGACATGAGTCAAAATGCTGGTAGGATACAAAAGCTGAAAGTAGGAACTCTTGTCATTAAAAAATAAACTACCAAAACACATGGGGAGAAGACAATATAAAAGGGCCCCAATATTTTAAGCAGCTTAAATAAGGGAGAAAACTTTATCTGGACCATCTAGGGATACATTTGGCCCTTGGTATCTGTTGGGGTTTGTTTCCAAGACTACCACTATCACTCCGTAGATACCAAAATCCATGAATGCTCAAGTTTTATTATGTACAATGGTATGGTAAAACAGTGTCCCTTATATAAAATAGCAAAATCAAGGTTTACTTTGGGGGATTTTTGATGAGGTTGTTGTTGCTGAATATTTTTAAACTGTGGATGGCTGAATCCATGGATGCGTAATCCATGGATACAGTGGGCCGACTGTACATTGTTACAATTTACAAGTTCCTGGGTGATATTAAATTACCTGTTGACCATCTAGGACTAGGAAAATGAGTTTGATGGGATGGTTAGATCCATAAAGAGATGCCATTGGTCATTTCTCATGGTTAAGCACAGAGCACCTTTAAGATGATGATGGAAATAAGACAACTACCTGTCTTGAGAAACAGATGCCACAAAGTTCAAAAGCTGTGTTGTCATAATTGAGAGAACACATGTGTGAAAAACATTTTTGCAGCCTACTTCTTGGCACTGAAAAGTCTTGTTTTACACTGGCATTCAACTTATTGAAAAAAATTCCACTGTAGCCTAGAAGTCAAGTTCCAACAGCATAATTAAATGTTATAGAGTTCCCTGGTGTACCTATACATTTGTCAAAAGGAATATTTTACATTGATTATATTGGAATAAAACTTATATGGATGAGATCAAAAACCAAACAGCCAGTTAATAACTCACTGGAAGCCCACTAGCAGAACATGAGTGCAACTACATGTTCCATTTCTTGTGTCCCAGCAACTGATACACAGAGGCATATGGCCTTTGATGTTGCAGGTGACATATAGCCATTCTGACTAGTAGACATTTGAAGGTCCCATCCTCCATCCATCTTCTGTAGCCATCCAAGTGGGCAGCCCTCTCTACATCTCATGGCAGTGAGTTCCACCATTTAACCATGTGCAAATAAGTACTTCCTTTTATCTGCCCTGAATCTTCCACTCAGAACAATTCACATTTTAAGTTACTGTATACCAATTCTAGCAGTTCATAAGCTACTTTACTTGGAAGTTTAATTACAGATATGTAGGCTATGACCTACATTTAGCTCACACACCAAACAAAAGCATAAGTATGAGCCCCTCTTTGTGATTTTTTAAATGATTGTTGTAATCTGCCTTGTTTTATTATATTTTAGTTGAAGGATAGCATATAAATACAAATTCTTAAACATCTCCATTAATGTAATTTAATTGTGACTTCTTGTACTTATTCATTTAAACTGGCCCAACTCAAAATGTATTCCTTCAACTAAATCCTAACACAATATAGATGTTGTCCAGTGCCAAAGCCCCATACAACTATTCACTCTACAGGCAGAATAGACATTCTTTACTTCTGTTGCAACTGAATATTTTTAAGTCTAACAAATATAATTGAGCACAAGGCTAATAAATTAGTTTTAGATTTGAAATTAAGAATCAGAACATTTACACATAGTATTGGCCCGTACTCTGCTCATGACATATGCAGACATTAAGCTGGACTGTGCATGTGGACTGTGCATGCTTATATCCAGACAATGGCAGCATAAGCTGGGTTGCACATATGGGACTGTTGCACAGATAGTAGTGCATTACAGTAGACAGAACAGCATATGAATGTGCATTGCTTCTATGCATTACCATTGTGCATTGTAATTGCACAATGGGTGTTGTCAGCCATACACATTGACCATTGATCCACATATGTTGCAAGGCATTGGTTTTCACTGTAGGGGTTGCATAACGGAACTCTGCTGGCAGAAATTTACGCTACACTGAATAAGTGGGATCTTAGACTGAATGTGCTAAGAATCATAACACCAAGCAAACTGTTTAGAATGTAAATGTTAGGTCACAAAACAGAACTTAACTTTTCTTGTTCCAACCTTTGTATAGAAGAAAGATGTATTTAGGACACATCCAAGTAGGCTTCAGTGGATAATGCAAATCCTGGAATATTGGGAGGTACTTTCAGGTTAAGAAAAGACCATTGCACTCAACCAAATAAGCAATAGTATACTTCAAATCAACCTGACAATAACCCTTTTTGATGATCCCTTACCATAAATCGTCATATATTATACAAGTGGAAAGACTAAAGACATGTCAAAACATGTAAGCAGCATGTTTCAAAACTGTATACAGGTGGTAAAACACAAATACACATCATCTTCATGGAAAGCACACGCTTGTATATGTTTACACCCATATTAGGAAAATATCACGTGTGTAGTAGAAGTTGAAAAAACAAACAGGTGACAACAAAATTGGTTAAAATAAGAACCCCAGCAGCCCCAGATTCTCTAAGTTTGTGTCATAATTTGAACATGGTAGCATTTAAAAAACTAGCATCTATAACGTAGATTCAAAGTCACCCTTCTCACTTAGCAAGTGGGAAGCATTCAGGTTTTGTTAGGATATATAAATGCATTAGAGCATAAGCAAATATACAATGCATCTAAATTGCTGGGGGGAACTAGAATAATTTGTGATTACTATTTTTGACTCAATTTGTGCTCTTTTGATAATAGCTCTAACAATTCCCCCCAGGCCACCCTTTTGCATTACTACACTTGAGGATCTTGGGAGCACTAGGCCAGCTATATACTCCATGTATTTTGGACTACTGGGATGACCCTTTTTAAACAATAGTCAACAGTCAAAGCTTTTCAATTTTGGAAGAGTTGAACCAATTGCCTAACATACTCCTGAATAAGAGATTTTCTAAACAAAGAAAACACTTCACTACTTTTAAGGCTGAAAGCCAAGCCAATTTTTTCTCGAAGCAATTCTTTAGCCATTTGCATCTCAAAGGACAAGGTTGCCCTCTAGTGAAGCAATACTAAAGTTCTAGCACAGAAGAGTATGGCTTTAGATTTTATATCAGTTTTTACCAAAGCACTCAAGTGCATGAAAAAATGCTGGCATATCAGAGCCTAAATACCCTAAAGGCATCAGACCCCATCTGATATCAGAAGCAAAGCCAGTTCAGCCCTTGTTAGTACTTGGATGGGAGACTGCCAATGAATACCTGGTGCTGTAGGCAATATTTCAGAGGAAGGAACTACTGCAACCACCTTGTCCAAAAAACCCTATTAAATTCATGGGGTTGCAATAGGCGAATTGAAGACACATACACAATTAATTGACATGTGTGGTTAAAAATGACATTCTCATAGATTGGGTAAATTTAAGATATTTTGTACATGTTGCTGTTAACTGTCATCAAGTTGGCTTCAAATGAGAGGCCTCCAAGACACCCTGTCATCACCAGCCCTGCTCTGATCCTGCACACTCAGGACTTCTCTCATTTATTCTATCCACCTGCAATTTTATACATGCACACTCACACACCTGTTTCAGGGAAAATAAGTCAGCTGCATCCTTTCTCATTTCACATTGTTAATAGTGGCATTGTGTCATTCCCTTCTACAAGCCCTCTCAAAACCTCAGCTATTGCTGAAAAGGGGGATTGCCCTTCATTTTAGAATTTTATTCATTCATTGGGGGGCTGTGCAGACCGCCCTAAGGGGTAGCCTGCAGCCACCTCCAGCTGTGCCAGCTCAGGGCTGCAGCAACCGCAACCTTAATGGCCAGTCTGCACAGCCCCTGAGTCACTAGGACAAATGCATCAGAAGCTTTTCCAAATGGGACGTGCTCTTTCTACAGAGACACCTGTTTTGTTAAAATTGAAAAGGAAACAGAGAGCAAAGAGCACCAACATAGTTTGCAAAAGAAGAACAATACTGATGGAAACAGTCAGGGTACACTTTTGTGACAGTGGTGGTCTCTGACTTTCATGCGACAAGACAGTGAATCCATCCTGGGTTTCAGTCAGAACTTTGAAGGTGCTGAACTCTAGCCCCAAAATATGTTCAGATTTTGAAAAGGCCCTTTTAACTTCAATCCAAAGCCTAAACTGGATTCAGAACTCCACTAACCTAGGTGTTACCAGCTGCCTTTACTCTGCGGGAGGAAGGGGATATTTTATTTATTAAAGTATTCATAACCCATCCTATATCATGAAATCTCAGGACACTGTACAGGTAAAATCAATGTTGACTAATAAAAACAATTTAATTAAGCTGATAAGCTAAAAGACTGTTACAGAAATACCACTCACTACAAGCACTCTAATAGCAAATTAGAATTACAGTACTTCACCAAAAACAGAGCACAGGTAAGAGATTTATATGGCTTTTAAGCCCCCTTCAACGATCCTTCTGGTAACGGTAGCTTGAGCTCCTTTTTACACTGGAAAATTTAGGCCTGATACAGACTGCCCGAAAGTGGTGGTCTGGGGCCAATTTTAGGGCTCAGGAGTGCAGAGCGTCTGCATGCTCCCAAACCCTATTACGCACCACTAGTGCCATCATGGCACGGCCCCATCCACATAGGGGCTGCCATCATGGCACCAGCATGCCACAGCGCCCAAACTGCACTGGCCGGAAGTGATGCGATAGTTAAGGAGCAAAATTGGGATCCTGAGGACCCGGTCTCAAAGCTCACTTCCCTTCAGATCCTTGCTGCAACAGTGGAGAACTGTAGTACTATACCCTGGAAGCTAAGTGTAGTAAGAAGCAATTTTACAAGAAGCCCCCCCCCCCCCCCCCCCCCCAATATCTCTTGGCCACTTTAATGCACAGAAATTCATCACTTGTTGTCTAACAAGGGAAGGAAGTGTTCCTTAATTACAATGCTGAATAATGCTGTTTTGACTCTAATTCCCCTTCAAAATCAGCTGGGAATTCAAAGCTTAATTCTGGAGGCAAAATTAGACTTTGAGTAGCACAAAACACACTAGTAGAGGAAATTTTTCATTGGCCTCAAAGGAAACCAACTATGCATAATTGCTAGTTAGCAAGCAGGTGCATATAGGACACATCCTAGCCAGTTTTCCCAATTTCCTGTTCAGTGTTTTAGTGTGTAACTGAAAACACAAGATGTACCATAAGCTGTGGCCGTCTCTTTTTCCCCAGATACATTTTATTCAAAACAAAATCAGTCATGAAATATACATGAGCAATTCCACTTTCAGTACAGTAGGACCAGCTGTGCTGAACCAGTATGTCCAATGTTTTCATTTGTAACAGCAAGCTGGGCATTAATTTGATATTTCAATTATTTATACTGGAAAATCTAAAGTCTTCCACAACATTTGGAATATTTTCATCTGTCCATTTCACCCATGCAGAGTGCTGACAACAACAAAAAATACTAGTCTGTAATATACAGACATACACACCTCAACTCTTACAGGTACTGGGCGATGGTCCCTGACACTATCTGGTCCTCAGCTAAGATGGTAATGGAAGGAGGACACTTCTAGCTGGTGCCTCAAGCTAGTGTGTATGCAAGTGTGTGCGTGCATGCGTGTATATACATACATATACAGCTTTGCCTGCCCCATAATTTACTCCATGAAGGGCATTTTTTTTTAAAAAAAAATTTCTTTCACTTGCACCACAGGAAAAATCCTGTTGTTATCACTGAATAGGGATAAGAGTTGGGATTCCTCTCCGTGGTAGCCTCCAGGAGGTGATGATGGGGAAGAAAGGCCAGGGAGAGGTTTTGAGCCTCTGAAGACCAAGTGGTGAAGCCTCCCTGGGCCCAATTAAAGTTCTGGGCCCAAGATTTTCCATCTGTACTGGTTCCTGTACATCTCATACAATGCTATACATTTTCTGTGATGTAATGTGCGTTCAGTTTCGATTTATTGTGACAAGACCATTGCAGGATGATACCATGGCAATATTTGGCATTATTAACTCATTCCACTTCCCCAGTTCACCTTCACCTTACCATACAGCTGCATCATCTTATGATGTCACTACAGAGATGATCCAGATTAGTTCTCACTTCCCTCCCCAAATGTAAGGAGATCAGCTCTAGGAAAACAAGCAGAATTCCCTTCCTATCCAGAGAAAAATAATTACAGCATTTCACACAAATCCTGTGAAGAATTGCTGCGAATAAACAGCAAAGGTGTGAGGAGAAATATTTCATGTGTTTCTTATGCTGGTGTTTAACGTTAACTGTAACACTGGGAATGTAAAGCATACTGACAAATTTTCTCATTCATGATTAGAAAAGGTGTTTGAACGTATCAAGGCACCCTATCAAAAGCAGCCAAATGCCAAGGATATGTGCGTGTGTGCGTGCATATACATACATGCAAACATATAGGTTGAGTCTCCCTTATCCAGAATTCCAAAATCCAAAATACTCCAAAATTGTCCACATGGATGGCTGAAATAGTGACACTTTTAACTATCTGATGGTTCAATAGTATTTACATTTCTATACTGCTTCATACTGATCTAAGCAGTCTCTAAGCAGTTTACAACATGTAAGTTAATGGCTCCCAGCAATTTTTTCCAACCTACGAAAAGATAGAAGGCTGGGTCAACCTTGGAACCCTCAAGATTGAACTCACAACCTTGTGGCTGCAGTAATGGTATTTAACCACTGCACCACCTTGTTTCAAACACATTATTAAAATAGTATGTATAAAATTACTTTCAGTGTAATAGCATCACCAAGGGGTTGCTGTGGGTGCAGATGGCACTGAGTAACACCACTGAAGGGGGTGACACCCGGAGAGTGCCCCCACCTCCCTGCCATGTGCTAGGAAAGGAGAAAGGGAGCACCTCCCATCCCTGCCTCCCATGGCTTTACCTCTGAGTAAAGTCATGAGGGACAGGGAGGGAGGGGGCCCGGTACACCATGTCCCTGCAGTGTGCAGCTTTATTTCTGAGTAAAGCCACGTGGGTAGGTAGTTGGGGGCAGGCCCTTATGGCTCTGCCCTGCCCCTTGTACCATGTGGGACACCACTGTTTCAGTGTATGTGTACTTAGGTTCCATCTGCAATATATCTCATTATGTATATGCAAATATTCCAAAATCCAAAATCCAAAACACTTCTGGTCTCAAGCATTTTGGAAAAGGGAGATTCAGCCTGTATATATAATTTGAGACTATTCTGTAAAAAATTCATTTGCACAAACTCCTGTGTATTTTGCATTTACACACACAAAAACATTATTGCACAGAAAACAGTGAAACAAATTCTACTGGGAGCATCATATAAAGTAGGCTATTAAATAAATGAGACTTGTGGAACTGTTGGCTCACCATTCAACAATCGATCCAATGGCTCCGCTCTAGCTGACATAACCGATGTAATCCAGGCAAAAGGCTTTTGTGTAAAACAAGGGTGGTTGGTGTTTTTCTTTTGCAGAAATGAAATTTTCACAGAAATGAAATTTTCACAGAAAAATCCCCAAATATGAAAAATAATTGGTAATATGCAAAAGCTCTTCTAATATTGCCTAGTAAGAAAACAAAATTTAGTTCGCAAGAAAACAAGAAAAGATTTCATTTTATGTGATATGAAGGAACTAACCATAGAAAGAAAAATGCATGGCTACAATATTCCAGGCATGGATCAGAAAATTGATAGGTTGCTTGCCTGTTATATGTTAGCAGGAATATAATGTTTACTGTCAGTGTTAACAAAACTAGTATTAGGTAGAAATATTGGGGAATGGAATTCTACCAAGTAATTCTCTGCCTGAGAATTCTAAATACCCCTCCTTAAAACTGCAAATCCCAGAATGCAACAGGAGGCAGCTAGAGCAGTTAAAGTGGAATAGTAGCACTATAAGAGTATAGTGTGATAAACACCTAAGTGATAACAAGTGGTTAGTTGTTCAACTGTATCAGGGTGAGCAAAATACACCCACCTATCCTTTTTTTTTTAAGACCTGGTGTCCCTGTGCATTCTCACAATTTCCCCTGTGCCAAATCCCCACCTCAAATGCATTTTCCATCTTCAAAGGCTTTCCAGGATGAATTAACCTAGATTCTAGTACCAGGTGCAGGGCCTCAACCCCCTCAAAATTTAAACAATAAACCCAGGTATGGATTTCTAGCTATACTTCTGGTGAGGATTGGATCTAGTTAGTGAGTCATATGTACCTAAGCTATAAAAAAGCTGCTGAAATATATATAGATACAAGCACTATAGAAGCTGTGATGTATAAAAACTTGCATATCCTTTACAGATGCATACTTGCAGATTTTTCAGAAGTCCATCAATTGTATGTAAGTCTCCTATGAGGCCAAAATATTTCCTTCCATTGTTTCTCAAAGTTTAATTCCAGTCCAAGAATAAAGCTTTTTTGAGCAAAAAATCACTCAAGGCATTATTATTTAGTATTCTAATCAAGAGACTCTTCCCTATAACAGTAGCTGAATGTTTTGGGTTTTTCCCCCTTAAAATGATTAAGAGATTAAAAACAACTTATTTTTAACTATCTCTTGGTTACTGTAGGCAAAAAGAAAATTTAACTCACCAAATGTGTTTCTATCTACAGGGGGTCTGCACACCATTCCTGTCCAGATTTCAGTGCAAATTACTGTTAGGCCTCCATAGCCACTGATTCAACCATCCATGGATTGAAAATATTTTTTTCAAAAATTCAAAAAGCAAACACTAATTTTGCCATATTATGTAAAAGATACAATTTTAATTTGCCATTGTATATAATAGGACTTAAGTATACACAGATTTTGGTATACATGTATAAATATATTTAGTAAATATATATACTAAAATAGTAAATATATATACCAATATACATACACACATACTAAGAAATGTAGTAAATATATATACTAAATCTGAAGAGGACTCTCTTCTGCAAAAAAGAAAGCTAGCCCTTGTGGCTCTAGTATTCAAGGACAGAATTTAGTTTCCATCTGTACAGCAAACTGAAACTGAGACAGCCTCACTGGTGCAAACATGCAATCCGGAGGACAAGGAATAAAGTTCCAGTTAGGAACCATTTTCTATGTGATTCTAAGGTTCTAGATGAATATTCAGAAACTGGATGTTTATAAACCCAAACCAAAGAGCCTCATCACCACTACATCCTCTAGCTGGCAACGGTCTACATATCCTAACACCTAAAGAAATCATTTGCCTATCAGGCACTTCTCTGTTGTTCCATTTGCCAAGTAGCTAGAAACTGTTATAAAGAAAAGCCAAGCTGAGCCATACAGCCATTCTTGTTTGTTTTGCCCTGCCTAGTGTTTTACATGTTTAAGAAAAGATCAGGATAAGAGCCAAGGCCCACCAAAAACATTATCAAAACCTGTGGCCTTCAGAAGCCAATGTTCTTGTAGTCTTGGTTTCCTTGAAATCCTTGCATTCCTCCACTTCAGAAGTCCAAAAACTTTCCTCAACTACTATTTTTATCTGATATAACTGGCCAAGATGGAGCCTTGGTTAACCTTTTCTAGAAATGAAAATCACATAATGAGCAGCTGAACCCAAGCCCTTCTCTCCTAACAGTGCCACAAATCTTTGCTAAATTGCCCCTTGTGCACCATAATAACCAAAGTTTTCAACAGACACCTGCTTCTCTCCAGTACTGATCTAGCATGATACAAGAAAGGTATCCTTAAGATACTATTTCTTTCCCTGCACTTTTTAGCCTCCCATTCTGTTACCAATTTGCTTTCCTGTTGTATGAATATTTGTATTATGTTTAGCAAAGATTAATATTATCTTTAAGACACACTTTGATGAGAAGGCCAGCCACTTAAAGTAGGCCCCTTATACAGGCTGGCTGTTTCTGCTTGTCTCCTACAACTCCTCCACCCCGGCCAGGCTCCAATACAGAAAAGTGGCAAGAAAGAGACAAGGCATAAAATAAGCATTTATAACAACAAAGGACCTAGAGAAGAACAGGTCCACGTCCCCCAAGTCTTGGTAGAGAAGGTCACAGACTTTACTTTTACAGCATGTGTGCACCTTTTCAAGTAATCCTGATAATCTATTCAAAAAGGTGCACACATGCTGTAATATTATAAATAACTCTGGTTTATGGATCTGATTTTATTACTTGCTTCATGTACTTAGTATAGGTTTGAGTTTTTGTTGTTCAGGAGCTAATTGCTGTTTGCTATTTTCCATTGTAATGATTTGTTTGATAAAATTCCCTTTGAGAAACAGCTCTCCCTCCCTTTCTCTTTCCACACACACATGCAAATGTGAGTTTTTGAGTACTCAATCTGTCCAGACATACTGTTGCCACCATTCAAAGATCCCTTATATGCTTTTATTCTTGGGATTCATATTACTGATACACATACCTGGAGAGCACATCCTGCAACAATTTGAATAGAATGTTACAGGAATTTACAGCTATGCACATGGACTCCATGCACAGGCACTTGATGAATATGAAGCAATCTAGATAGAGCTGTAGGCCCCTTTTTACATATCCATACTTTCCCCAGAGTACAAATCAATATATGGAAAGGGCTATTAATATCCACAAAAATTAAATGTAATGGGAATTTACTTTAAAAAACTAAATACATTAAATCACAGAAATATGTACAAACATCAACCAGCACAACACACTGTTCTACATGCTATGAAAGGAGTCATCATGGTTTCACTGGGAAGTTGCACAGGGAGCTAGCTCAGTTCACATCTAGTCTTGGAGAGATGAGTTCTTTTTAGAGGCTGTTCAAAGGATGTGCTTGCATCTTTATGTAGACCAGTTGTTGCAGGGAGCAGAACTCAGCTGGGGAACATGCAACTGAAATGAAATTGGTCTGTCAGCATCCATGAAAGACCACATGGAGACATCGGATCAGAGCTTAATTGAAAAAGATGATCCACAGGAACAGCCTTGTTCTGCTTGTGGATTGTTCACAACCTGGAAGGAGCTACGAATTAGCTCCTGACTGAAATCGATCATTGCCCCTTTCACAAAGCTTAAGCTGTCCATGTCCACAACCACTCGGGCACCACCTTGTTCAAAAATCCTGGAGAAGGAGACGATAGCATGTTAGGTCACATACATTTTGTGTTTCTGCCTGTCACTAGGTCAAACACAAAGAAGTCTTCAGGATGCACTGGTTCACTACATGTGTATCATGCTTGAAAGCTACTCTGCTTGACCTAAGGCCAGCCACCTCTGGTCTGATTGCCTCCAGACATTATTTAAGCTCCCACCAGCTCCAGCCAACATAATCAATAGCCAAGGAAAACAGAACTTATTGTATAAAAGATCTAGAGGACACTAAGGAGAAAGCTCGAGGAATTTCTGTTTCTTCATAAGCCCTCTTAAGATTGGCAGATGAAACCTATCTCTGCATCTTATCTATCTAAAAAGATGTCTCCAATCAGGGCTTTCATGGTTATGAACCTACAACTCTTGAACTCCTTTTCAAAAGTGGCATGCTGAACCAGGTTTTCAAGAGTAAGGTCATAACCTTCCTCTTTCTATATATTTTTTTTATCTTACCAAGCTCCCATTTTTAATAGATGTCATTTTACCAAGGGTTTTATTTCACTTTGATGATTAATTTCTGTATTAGTTTATGCATTTTTCAACATGTCTAATGTGTTAGCTTTCTTGATTCTCCAGGCAAGAAAAAAAAGCAAGGTGTATTTTTGCACAAAATCAAGTCTCTGATGGAGTCATAAGGTGTGGAAATTACACATAGAAACCTGTAACAGTAACAGGCAAACAGTAACTGTGCCACATGTTATACAATATTCATTCATCATCACCCCTCCCTCCTTTCATTTCTCCTACCTACATTCATTCCTCCACTACACACGGTAATCTATGTTCTTACCTGTCATCAGAATTCACAACTGTATCCAAGGAAAATTTATACTGGAAACCAGAGCAGCCACCTCCTTCCACCTGCAGCCTGAGAAACTCAGACCCTTCTGCAATCTCCAATAACCTCTATTAAAACATAAAGAGAGAGGATGGGCAAGATTCATACAAATATTTAGCAACCACATCATGTCTAAACTAGTAAGAGTGCTCAACAGTATGAAGAATACAGAGCAACACAAAGCACATAATCATAGAGCTGGAAGAGACCACTAGGGCCATCCAGTCCAACCCCCTGCTATGCAAATTACACAATCAAATTACTCCTGTCCTGACAGATAGCCATTCAGCCTCTGGTTAGAACTTCCAAAGAAGGAGATTCCACCACTTTCCAACGCAGCTTATTCCAGTCAAAAAGCACATACTGTCAGGAAGTTCTTTCTAACGTTTAGGCACAATGTCTTTTCCACTGGCTCCCCTTTCCCTTCCGCATTCGGTACAAGCTTCTCCTGCTCACCTTTAAAGCCCTGCATGGGCTGGCCCCTCCCTATCTCTCTGAACTACTTTCTCCCTACATCCCCACTCGTTCCCTCTGTTCTGGTAGCCAAGGTCTCCTGTCCCAGCCCAGGATTTCCACGGCCCTGTCCCGGATTCGTCCCTTCTCGCTTGCTGCCCCTCACTCCTGGAACCTCCTCCCCTTACAAGCACGATTCAACACGTCTCTAACCAGCTTCAAAGCCGAGTTAAAGACCATATTGTTTAGGGAAGCGTTCCCAGGGAATCTGTGATTGTGTCCTGGTTGTTCAGATGCTTGACTCAATAGTGGATATTGCTGTTTTAATTTGTTTCATATGATGTTTTTAATTTGTTGCTTTAACTTTTAGATTGTACGCCATAGACAGGCTTTTATATTCTTGATTTTACTTGGTTTTGTACAGCACCGTGTAGATTTACGGCGCTTTATAAATAAAGTTAATAATAATAATAATACACTGCTCCATCTCTGTTTCTGGAGCAGCAAAAAACACGCTTGCTCCTTCGTCAATAATATATCCCTTCAAATGTTTAAACAGGGCTATCATGCCATCTTTTAGCTTTCTCCAGGCTAAACATACCCAGCTGCCTAAGCCACTCCTCATAGAGCATTTCATCATTTTGGTTGCCTTCCACATTCCAGCTTGCTAATATCCCTCTTGAATTGAAGAAGTTACATTTATCAGGCTGGCTGCACATTATTTCACAGCTGCTATAAAAGAACTCCTTGTATGCCCTATCTAAGAGTGAAAGTGTTACTGCTACAACAAACTTCATCATTCACATGACCCATGTTTTTTAATCCTAGCTGAAAATAAGCTCTAATATTTCCTCTTTCTTCAGCATGGATCAAGTACTGCATCACAAACCTACAATGTCACTGGCAGCTTACCATCCATTATCATATCAAAGCATGTTTTTCAGATGTGTAGAGATGATAGATTGCTAGTGATTGCCTTTGGACTAGGGCAGTGATACACTTATCATACACATATCTTTACAGATTCACACCCAGTGCTGCATAGTCACACTAAACAGCAGACCACACTACAATTCAGGAGCATCAAGACATTACACATGGCACACAGGTTTGAAGATGTCTAAATAACTTTACCTTCACACAACTCTCACTGATGTAGACCTGTCCTTCATTGGTATCACTCTGTGTACTGGCAGAGGATGATGCCCATTGCACTCTTATCCTTGGCATACAGGCACTGTTATGTGGGGCATGAAATGGGGTTCTCATCAGAGTCCACAGATGAAAGGAACAGCTATAGGATAAAGATAAGGAACACAGTGTCTTACATTGTTGGATAAAAAGTTCATCAAATTAGAAATACTGTGTAAGGAATGAAGGCAGTATAAAAGTCCTAAAAGGAGAAAGCAATTCCAGACAGTCTGAATGGCTTACAAGCTTAGGAAAAACATCTCCTAGGAGAAAACTGATTACACAAAGGCACCAGTCCTACATGACTCAGTAAAATTTAGTAGTTCTGCGTATGGACCTACTTAGTTCTGCATTCAGTAGTTCTGCATATGGACCATAGCTAGGCAGAACTGTACAGTACACTATTTCCATGACTTACTGTACAGCCTCTGAACTCTCCCCCCGCCCCAGGCTGGCCATTCTTTGTTTCATGGGAAGTGTACAGAATTGGACAAGCAGAAAATAATTCTAAAAGTGCTGAGATCATCTGGGGTCCTCTGGAGGTCTCAGCACTGCTGCAATAGCCAAATACTTCTGTGATCCTACTCACTCCCCACTTGGAACAAAATGTGTTGGGGGCTTCAGAGGGTATATGTTAAGTCCCAGGGTACTTTGTGCACTGTGGAGGGAAAGAGGGGATACTAGCCTCTGCAGTGCCTGCCAAAAGACACATGTAAGCATAACGTAATTTTACACATGTGTATGTCAGTAACACAATGTCTACCACAGACAGCAAATTAGGAACTTAAATGATGGAACCATGAGCTGGACAAAGCATCTACAAAACCTTTTTGGAACATAAAGGTAATAAACACATCGTCAGAAAACCCAGAGTAAGAATGCATCCAGTGAATTTACGTGAATTCGAATTGCATTCAAACTGACTTCCCATTGCCCGAAAATAGCTTGCCATTGCCCGAAATTGCGTATGGTAGTCTATCACACAATAACATTAAACCCCATGATTGCGTTCAGATTGCCATTGGATTATACTTCCAATTTCCCGTGTCTGATAAACTTCAAGGTTAATCTTCATCTGTGCTTTGAATACAAAGTCCTTTTGTCATTTTCCAACAAAATATTTAATAAAGCTAAATACTGGTATACGTCAGTTGATGAAGTAGACATCTTTTTGGGCATTACTTTTTTACAAAAAAAATGATCCCAGAGACATAAATAACATGGAAAGAATAGAAATAGGTTCCTACAGCACAAACAGGCATGCTTTAGCAATTTTTTAAAATTCAGAACTAACAATATTTACATGTGAAGTAAAACAACCAAATCAGGTAAACCTTGGAGAAGCAAACAAAAATTTTGACCCTTCTAAAGACCACCTAGAAGGTAATCTTTCAAAATGCATCCAGAGATGAATTTTTCCTTTCACCAACCTCCACTCTTCTCATGATTTTCATTTGATGGTCAAACTTGCAGATCTATTTTTGTTTGTTTTTTAACATGCTGGGGGGGGTGGGGGTGGTGGTGGTGAGGGAAGCTTATCTATTTTTCTCTCTGTTTTGCTGCTCATGGTTGCTGAACTAAGGGAATCTGAAGGTAGCTGCTATTTACTTTGAATGTTCTGGGCAGGCACACACAGCTACAGTAGGATTAGCTGGAGCTGAAACGCTTTCTTTTCCAGCTCAAACTTTATTACACTGCTTAGTGCAGACATGCTGCGGTAGACAGACACCAAAAGTCTATATTTCTACAGCCCTCTCTCTCATCCTCCCAATGCCGTGCTGTTTTTTTTTTAAAGTCCAGCTACACAGAGAACAGAGAGAAAAAGAGGGGTTGGGCAACCATAAAAAGACTTTATAAAAAGCAGCTTCTTGTCAGTTTTGTTAAGTGAGGTATGCTTGTATTCCTAAAAATCCCAGCATTCCATAGCATTGGGCCATGGAAGTTAAAGTGGTGTCAAGGTGCTTTATTTCTGCAGTGTGGCAGTAGCCCATATTTATAACCTTCTGAGCAATTGCTGCCTATAACTATATCACAATCATAATGGCTTTATTAAAATATAGAAACAGATATCCATCCACATTAAAGAAGGGAAATGGTAAGCCGTTAAACTTGAAATTAGCACTGGTTGTTTTCATCTGCTCCTCTACATTGACCTAAGGTACATTACAAATGACACTATCTCTGTAGCTATTTTTCTTACTGTACCCACATGCATGAACCTTGCCTGAACCCTCTTAAACTCCTAGACTCAACACAATCTTCTGACTGAAAGATACATATGGTAATTATATCATATAAACAGTGCACTTGGTTTTGTCTTTCAGTTTTTAAAAAGTATTCCCTTTGTTCTTTTGCTGGACCATTAAGTGTTTTGTTCCATGACACTTTCTCTCAGTGATGTAACATTACAACTCAACTCCAGAACTCAATATATAGATTTCCTGTGTGATTATTTCAGTCGGGAACTGAAGACTTGAATTATTTCCAAAGCTCTAGACGGTAAGTATTGATATACTAATAAGACCATCATTGTTTTCATCTTTGCTTTTCATTTAAAAAAATTCACGTGCATGGAAACAAATTTAGGATATAGTTCTAAATATACTAGTCTGACACTGATCACATTGCAACATAGGAGTAATTCATGAGAGCTCAAGACCTTTAACAACAACAAAAAATGCTACATTTGTAGGTGCATCTTCTTTATTAGTTATCTGTCAATAGTGTAGTTCTTGGTAGGTGAATGCCTTCTTCTGTTGATAGGCACTTTTGTGAGAAAGTCTGTAAAGAAGACATGGCTAGCTCTCTCTTTTCTGTCAATAAACCTCTAACAACCTTCAGCGTTAAAGTACATCTGTGAAGGAATAAAGTAAAGTGGAAATTAACTAACAGATCCACTGGTAGTCAGTGATGACGGTAGAAGGTACTGGGCCTGCAGCAATATCCTGGAACTGTTTTTAAGGTGGTGGGGGGAGCTCAACATTGGCAAGTAGGTGTTGGTCAGTTCTGCCTACTTGCAGGTATGTTTTTTTAAATAAAAACTGATAAAACTCAGAGTGTCTTGCATGAAAATAACAATCACCACCAGCTGAAGCAGGAAACAGTCTGAATAACCTCCCAGGAAGAGCAAAATTAAAATGAAACATTACAAAATTGAATAAATAGAAATGCAATTACTATATAATGGAAAGGGGGAAAATACATATGACCTTACTAAGTGAACGCAAATGTGCCTATAAGGTCTCCTATCACATCTTTTCCTCCACTAAACTTCCTTAAAAGCTGCAGAGAAATGTTAAAAGACACAGGATTGAAATGTGAAAACCAAGCATGAGATGTAGAGAACCAGGTGTGGTCACAGTTAGAAGATGGGCAAATTACTTCTCCCAACCATATCCTTAAAGATGAAGATTCTTGTAAGCACAGTATGTACTCAGTAGTCCTATGTGTTTAACATAGCTAACTTCCAAGTTAAGTCTACACAGGAGACATTGTATGCAGTCTTTATTTTCATTGGAAGGCTGAACTACAACAGTTGTCTTACTATCTGTGTGAGCACTTGACCATTCAGTATACTCATGATTGATAACTGCTAGATAGGGTTGGGTTCTATTCCATAGGAGTCTCGCTGGTCCAATTTACTTAATTATTTCAGGGGTTTTAAGCCCCCCCCCCCCCCCGCCGGGTTGGGGGGGGTTGGGGCCCCCCTGCCCCCCCCCCCCCCCGTTCCAGGGTCTATAGCCTGGAAGATACATTATAGCCACTCTCCTGTCTGTTGAGATACAAAAACATATTTTTGTAAAATTTCCCCCTACTTTTCCTTTTCCAGAGGAAATTGCTATATACATTCTCTCCCCCTTCACTAAAAAATGCCTCATTGATGACCTAAAATTCACTGCTTCTCGGCATTTTCTAGTTTCAAAAACAACTATTTGAGTACCACACTAATTGGAAGAATATAAAGCTTTCTGGCTGTTTACCTTTTGTTCCTCACACATGCAAATCCAGGCACGCTAAGGGAGCATCTATGCTACAGAAATATGGCAGTTTGATGCCTCTTAAACTGGCATGGCTCCATCCTACAGAATCCTGGGCAACATCTCAAGGGCTTGCCACACTTTTCTTGCACATTCTTAGGGTTGCCAGACTGAAAGCTGAAAAGGGCTACTGTATCTATGATTCTATGGACTTTATGACACAGGAGACTAAGGGGCTATACACATTGCTCCTAAGGGGCAGCGGGAGGCCACCCCTTTCCTGGCCAGATCAGGGTTGCGGAAACCTCATGCCACAGCCCCAATCCAGCCTCTGGAGGGTGCAAAAAGGCGGTTGAACATATGTAGGTTCATTATTTTGAGGTTTTTTTTTATGTTTAGCATAAAGCTTGCCTTTTCAACTTTTCCCTTTGTCTTCTTTAGTTTTTTCCAAATCCATGATGTTTTCTGCTAGTAGTATGGTATCATCTGCATGTGTTAGATTGTTAATGTACCTTTTTCGTATCCTTAGTCCTTCTTCTGAACCTAAATTTGCTCTTCGAATGACATTTTCTGCATACAAGTTGAACAAATAAGGTACTAATACGCCTGACCCCACTTGTCAATTAGGAACCACCCTATTTCTCATATTGTGTTCTAACATTAGCCTGTTGTCCTCCTCTCCTTGGTCCAAAACACACTGCAGAAATGATCCAGTGTGACACTGCTTTAACTGCCCTGGTTCAGTGCTAGGGAATCCTGGGAATTATAGTTTATTGTGGCACCAGAGCTCTCTGACAGAGAAGGCTAATTGTCTCACAAAACTACAATTCCCAGAATCCCCTAGCATTGAGCCAGAGTAGTTAAAGCAACCTCAAACTGGATTATTTCTGCAGTATGTTTTGAAGTACAGTATCCGAAGATGCACTGTCTTAGGCAGAAGAAACCTACTATTATAGCACAAGAACTGAATCAGAATGGCTGGATGTTTTGATATGAAACACAGGGAGACCCCAAGTGCTCTGCTGTGCCTTCTCCATCCTTCCAGAGATGTTGTACTACAGTCCCCATCATCCCCCAGTAGAAGGCCATGCTGATCTGTTTTGCACCTGTTGGCTGCACCTGTTTCCATGGAGCTCACTACAGAAATAATGCAGTTTGATTCCACTTTGAGTCACGATTCAATGTTCTGTAATTCTGGGAACTGGAGTCTGTTGTGGCCCCAGAGTTCTCTGTCAGAGGAGGATTAATATCTCACAAAACTCCAGTTCCCAGAATTCCAGAGCACTGAGCCATGGCAGTTAAGAGTAATGTACAATTCGGGTTAATTGTAGTTTGTTGTGGCACCAAAGCTCTGACAGAGAAAACTAAATGTTTCACAAAACTACAGTTCCCAGAATTCCCTAGCAGTTAAAGCGGTCTCAAAGTGGATTATTTCTGCACTGTGGATGCAGCCTTAAACATACTGCAGAAAGAATCCAGTTCGGGACCGCTTTGGCTGTCCTGGCTCAGTGCTAAGGAATCCTGGGAATTGTAGTTTATTGTGGCACCAGAGCTCTCTCTGATAGAGGCTAAATGGCTCACAAAACTACAGTTCCCAGAATCCCTTAGCAGTTAAAGTGGTCTCAAAGTGGATTATTTCTGCAGTGTGGACTGAACCAATATTGTGCGTTAACTACAAAACAAAGGTGACCAGACCCCCACCGACCCAATTGCCGCCCAGAACCAACTCGCCCAGTTTAAGACTGTAAAAAGGGCAAAGAGCCCTCTCTACCTGCTCTGTCTGCAAGACTTCAGCCTCCTAAGGCAAGCAAGCGCCACCAGCGCCGCCATCTTGTGCCTTTTTACTCCGTCGCCTATTGGTGGAGGCGTCCCATACGGCCCGCCCTCCCCAAACGCCTATTGGTCCGTGGAAGAGGAAACGGTTGCGCCATTGGACGGCCAAGGAGAGTGACGAAACAGGTCACGTGACCTGGAGTGAAGGCAAGGAAAGAAGGGCGGAAGTGTCTGGGCAGACCAGGCTCCCCTTTCCAAACAACAACAACAGAAAGTAGTCTTGGGTGTTTCTGGCCTAAGAAAAACCTTATGAAGTTCATGGGGTCGACAGGAGCCTTGGAGGCCCATAAACACACGCAATGCTGTTGGCTGTATTTCAGAGGAAGGGACTGGCAGGATCCCTCTGACTATTCCTTGCCTAAGAAAAACCTAGGCTGCATCTACACTGGACAAATAACCCAGTTTGACACCGATTTTAAGCATCCTGGCTCAAGGCTATGGAATTCTGGGAGTTGGAGTTTGTTGGGACTCAAATCCTTGCCTCCAGAGTCCTAGTCCAACTCTGAAACCACTACACTGGCTTGCTGCCTTGGGTCTCCTTAAGTTGGAAATGACTTGAAGGCACACGACCACAAACAACAAGAAAAACCCATGAAATTCATGGGGTCGCCATAAACTGACAGATTAGTTTAAGCGCGCGCACACACACACACTTTGGTTTAGTGCAGAGATCAAAAGGAAGAGCTCTTATGATCACAACTACCCCCTTTGGACTGACTGTTTTGCATAAAGCGACACTGCTTACTGGAGAAAGGAGTTTCTTCATATCAGTTACTATAATTGGAGAAAAATAATTTATAAACTACTGTACTCCAAATGCATTTGAGGAAGTAGACTCAGGTCTACAAAAGCTCATGCTCCCATCTTCTCTCTTTCAATTAGTCTCAGGTGTTGCAAGATCCCTTTGCATACTGATGTTCCAGACTAACACAGCTATGTCTTTGAATTCTGCTCTAAATGTATTTTTGTTACACATTTCTGTACTGAATCATACTCTTCCATCATGTCCCCAACAAAAAGGGTCCTGCCTTTCCCTGAGTTAGGAAGTTAACTCTTCTTTTATATGCAGTTATAAGCAAAGGGATAGGGTCAGTTCAATCAGTCCTGTATACATTATTCACAAGGGTTTATTAAATTAATGTACGTACATAGGATGGAAGCCAAACAGTATACACTTATGCAAGGAATCTTGTAGCACCTTTGTGCAAAAGAAATTGTAGCATAAGCTTTCACAGACATGTCTGCTTCCCCAGAGGCACCAGTTTACTCCATCCATCTGAGGAAGTAGTCCTGGGTCCAAAACATACTGCAGAAATAATCTAGCTTGAGATCACTTTAACTGCCCTGGCTCAATGCTAGAGAATACTGTGAAGTGTAGTTTTGTGAGACATTTAGCCCTGGTACTACAATAAACTGCAATTCCAAGGATTCCCTATCACGTTGAGCCAGGGCAGTTAAAGCAATCTGAAACTGGATTATTTCTACAGTGTGTTGCAGACCCTAGTCTACAAAAGTTTATGCTACAACTTCTTTCACACAGTTACTCTCAAAAGGGCCAAAAGATCCCATTGCATATGGATATTCCAGACTAGCATAGCTATGTATGCATATACTGTATCTAGTGAATTTACTTGTAAGTGGGGTCTGTTTTGGACCCCCTGCGAAAATGGACATTTGCCTATATTGAAGCCCCATTGGCTTGTAGTTTGAATCCATTGCTCCTTGTCCTACTCTCTGGAGCCATGTAAAACAAGGCTGTTCTCTCTTCAATATGAAATCCCTTCAAATATTTAAACATGACTATCATGTCCCCTCTTAACCTTCTTTTGTGTGGCATATAGGTTGCCCCTAATAAAAGTATGCCCAATTCCCAACAACTGGAGCCTTGGCTTTTTTCCTAGTATTTCCTTTGCTTCTTCAGAATATGCTTTGAGCTAAATGCACACTCTCCATGTAGGTGAAAGGGATCTGTTGAGCAAGCAAAGTAGAGCAACACTTAATTTATGTTTCTGCCTGTTCCTTCTTGCTGATCTGACAAGGACAGAAAAGACATCTCCAAAGTGACCCTCAAGTGATATGGTTATCATCATTGTGATTTAAGAAAGGCCAAAGAACATGGCCATATTGCCCGAAAAACCCACAAAAAACTAGGAATTTGCCCTGCCCAAACAAAATAGATTTCTAACCTTATGCACTAGGCTAAAGGTTTCTAGAAGCAACAGGCTGCAGTTTTCAAATGAATCCTTATGGCATGTTTCTCCCAACTTCAGAATGTTTTGTCTGATCAATTTAAGGCTGAATTAAATGAGGTGAAGCATTTTCAAAGGGGTGGTAATGGCAGTTTGTTGCAATAAAAACACAACAGTATCTGGCACCTTGTATGTGTATACAGTATATCACTTCAAGTTGTTTGACAACTTATGGAGACCCTATGAATTGCATACAATTTTCTTAGACAAGGAATAATCAGAAGTTGTTGGCCACTGCCTTCATCTGAAATATAACCTACAGCACTTGTATTTGTATTTCTTGTCAGTCTTCCATTGAAGTATTAACCAAGGGCCTGAGCAGACAGGCCAAAATAAAGCTGCTTTGGGTCACTTTGGAGGTATACTGTTTAAATTACATATGCATCTTGAGAGGCCAGAAGCTGCACCAAAGCTGTGTTCCAATCCTCAGGACTGGAGCATAGCTTTGGTGCGGTTTCCAGCCTCTTAAGACACATGCAGCATTTAAACAGCATACCTCCATAGTGACCCACAGCAGCTTTATTTTGGCCTGTTTGTTCAGGCCCTATGTCTCACCTTGCTTAGTTTCCAAGATCAGACAGGGTCTGGCACTCAGGGTATGTAGACTCTTATAGCACCATAAACCTTAATAACTAACAAAGTTGTAACATTTTGTGAAATACGATCCAAAAACTGACAATTGCATTGCATGGGGTCATGGCTGGCCCAAGTCACTTGAAATAGTTTAGGATAGACTAAACTGAGATCAGATCCCTCACAAATAAAGGTCTATATTGTTGTGTGTGTATAATGCAAGGGTGAGCAAAGTGCAGCCCATGGGTCACATCCGGCTACAAACTCTATTTGTTGCCCCAGAGCTTTCCAGCCCCCCCCCCCTTTAAAGAAATGTAGACTAAATATTGCCTCCTAATGATGCCAGGAGCAGTGTTTTGCCACGGTATCCTCAACCCTCTAAACCTCCTAATCTCACCACTGAAAACAGGTCCCAAAGCAGAAGTGACGTCTGTTTAGTTTCTGGTATATTTTTTGGGTCAATTTTCAGATGAAAACAGAGAAGTGAGATCCATGGTGTGGAGGCACAAAAGGAGTGAGTTAACCCTTTCTTTTTCTATAGTAGCCCACTTCAGTATAAAGGCTAGTTAGTAGGCCAGACTTATTCAGCCTCATCCTAAGTATTATTTTTAGCTATAGCAGTACAGACAAGTGCCATTGGCCCAAATATTGACCAGTTCTGCCTTTATTAACAAAAAGTTCTCTCCAGTGACCACTGACATTCATATTTGTACATTTGATAGATGTTTGTGTATAATTGTTTACTTTGATGGCAAGGCTTTGAAGGGGCACATTCAAGTAGAATATGCCCATTCACATTCAAATTATTATTATTATTATTATTATTATTATTATTATTATTATTATTACCCACCTCTCCCAAAGCCTCGAGACCGGGTACAACAAAGATTAAAACACACACATTAAAATAATCCAACATAAAATTAAAAATATACCAATTTAAAATTCATAGTTTAAAATCAACTAGAAGAGATAGTTCTTCAATGCTGTTTTAAATTCAGACAGAGTATTCAACTGTTGCATCTCTCCCAGCAGGTCATTACACAGTCTAAGGGCAGCTGATGAAAATGTCCTGTGTGTGACAGCTGCCAGTCTAGTTCTGGCCATCTGAAGTAAATGTCCCTCACAGGACCCAAGTATACAGGACAGATTATATGGGAGGAGACAATCCCATAGGTAACCTGGCATACACTTTAAAACTTCCCTCTTGGTCTAATTTGGAACTGGAAGTAACATAGCAGGAAATCATAGTGCTAGAATAGTGTGGTATGAAAAGGCTCCGGGTAGGTTACTTTAGACAAGTCACTCTCTCTCATTCTCAGAAGAAGGCAAGGGCAAACCTCCTCTGAACAAAACTTGCCAAGAAAAACTTGTGACAGTGTCGCCATAAGTCAGAATGACTTGAAGGCATACCTCTACCACAACAAAAAGGTTCTAATAACTCAACATCTGTTTCAGGAGCAGTCAGTGCCTAAAGGTAAATAATTTAAAGAAAATAATTGTGATTCAGATTATGAAAGAAGGCATGATCTGTACTAATAGGAAATCAATCTGTGAATAGAAGGCATTGGTTGGAACCCTGTCGGTATAACTACATGGGCATTAATGGTGGTGACAGGAGAAAAGGGCCATGAATACAGTGACCATGAAGTAATAAGACACTGGAGAAATAGGCTGCTCAGAACTGTCAGGTTTTGTCATCCATCTTGCCCCACTACCATGCAAGCCTGGAAATAAAACAACTCCTACCTAAGAGCATCAGCTGAATTCCAGCCATGATCAGCTACATAAAGACTAACCTCCTAATACTAGTCAGGTGTTTACACTTTAATGTATAGTCCGACACTGCAAGCCAATGAATGCCTACACAAAAATAGTAAACCCCATTAGTGCTTACCTCCAAGGGTATATATATAGCCCGAATGTCTTTTTAGGATTCAGAATATACTTCCAGAACATACTTACATGGATACCAGATATGTATCCTGAAGGTAACATTGAGCCATCTAATCAGATTACTTATATTTGAGTGTTATCAACACTGATAGAAGACATAAACTCCTCTACTTTAATGTTTTTCAGGAGTAGCAAAGAGTTCCGACCAAGGCAGAAATCTAGCATGTAATTAACCTATATCAATTGCATTGACTTTATCAGGATTTTAAATAGCCTAGTGATGCATAGGGACTATTATCTAGATCAGCAATCTGTCTTCCAGAATGGTCATTCTAGAAAAGGTGAGCAGCTGGGAGGGGGGCAGTCTTTGCTCTGGGGCTTTTTGGTGCACTAGAAGTGATATTTTGTTACTTCCAGTTACCATCTTCTACAGGTTTTAGCCCAAAGGTGATTTCAGGAGGGACCTTTGAGGAGTGGAGGAGGATAGAAACGTGCAACCATCTTGCTGGCAAGTGTTCTTTTGGGGGCTGTTTGAAGGTGAACTCCCCAAATTAGCTTTTGCTTTAAAATTGGGAGTTGAGGTTTGGGGTAACATGCACTCTGCAAGTTGTACTTTTCCCACCCTTGTTCAAGAAGCTATAGAGAAACTGGAAGTCTCTATGAGGACACAGTGCTATCAACATGCTAAATAAAACACATTGTCACATCCATTCCAACTGAAAGTGTTGGATGAAGTGTTCCTTTCTGAGGTGTAAATTCATAACCCTAACTATGACCCCAGTGAAGTTGATGGGAATTCTAGCACAATGCATATAGAGAGCATGAAACTGAGGAAAGCTGGAGGTGGTCATTTATTTCCACTCTTTATGCAAGCTGCAACCTTGGACAGCAGCCACATGGTTTGCAATATGGAGTTTCTTAATCGGATACAGTTGCCTTTCACCCATTCAGAAAACCAGGACTGAGTGCTGAGTGACACAGGAGTTTCACTGAATAATAAAAAGTGGCGGACACATACCCTTCCACTTCTCATGTGCCTCTTTCCAAGGCCAGTTTCTTTGAGGGAAAAGATGAATGAACCCAAATAATGGGCTCTGTCTCCTCTTACAATTGCTCTCTTCCCATGCTGAGATTATGAGGCATCCCCCAGACCCCAATATAGCTATACCTCCATTAATCAAATGTATGGGTTCCTGTGCATTGCTACTGTAATAGAAAAATTGGTAACATGGAAAGAATAGGGATCAGCTCCTACAACACAAAAAAAAGAAGAAAGGTTTGACATGTTTCAGCAAAGTTTTTATTCAGAACTAACATTATGCAGAATTATTATTATTATTATTATTATTATTATTATTATTATTATTAACCTTTATTTATGAAGCAACCACACCGGCCTTGCATAAGTAAATAAAAAGATTTTGAACCTTCTAGAAACTAATTGAAGGATTCTTCCAAAATGCATTCAGGTTTGACTTTTTCTTTCACTAGCTTCCACTTTTCTCAACATTTCCATTTAGGTGGCTGAACTTATGTATCAAGTATTAGTGTACACTGCCGCAACTTGACACTGGAGGTGTTTTCGATCCCAATCTTACCATCCTTCCATGCTCCTTTTTGTTAAAAAAGCAACAACATCCAGCTAGACAGAGCATGAGGAATGGAGGGCTGCACAGGCCTAAAAAGATGTGTAAAGGCACTGTTACAGGTTTTGTTATGTAAGATATGCCTGTATCTTATATTGGTAATACTATGGACCGCTTCCATTAAATAATATTTGCCATCAGCCTGTCTCAAATCTAGCTCTAAGTTGCCTTGCCTTCTGAAGCAACAACCAAGTGAGCACAATAAAAGTAGCATTATTATTTTGTACCTGCACTGCTTTGCATCTATTTGAGAAGGACAAGCATGTTTGGAGGCTTGTATGAAAAGTCCCACAGAAGTTTTCGGTGGGGGGAAAAGGGTACATGAGCCATCTCTAGTTTTCAGTGATGTAAACTTAAGTATTGGACTCAAGTTGCTTCATTGACTACACTTGGACTCAACTCAGCAATAAATGATTTGACTTGAAGGGAAAGTTTTCAGTGGGTGCATTTACACTATAGAAATAATGCAGTTTGACACCACTTTAACTGCCATGGTTTTAGCCCACAGCATCCTGGGATTCATAGTTTTGTGAAGTCATAGTCCAACACTGAAACCACTAGGCCAGGCTGGCTCTCAACCCAGTGGGTTCTGCTCAAAATGGAGGCCATTTCAGGGATGGTTCAGTAGGTTGAATAGATCAAATGTAAGTCCTAGCAGATGGGTTTATTATGGTTATACATATCTATTTAAAGTAGATACAGTATAAATGTAGATATTATAAGACAGATACATAGATATACTCTATGTACAGAGAATGTTTCTCAGTGGATTTATTTAATTTGTATTGTTACCCTATGTGTCCAATTTTACTAGTATTGTTATATTTGTGGTATGTTAAAAATGGTGTTGCTGATTTGTTTTGTTTTGTGTACATGTGTAGTTTAATAGATGTGTTTACACATGTATATATCTGTGTGTGTGTATATATATAGACATATATGTGTGTGTGTATTTGTGTGTATGTGTTGTATATCTCTCTCTCTTTGTGTGTGTGTATATATATATATGTGTGTGTGTGTGTGTGTAGATATATATGTGTGTGTGCATGTGTGTGCATATACATCTATATATGTGTGTGTATTTGTGTGTATGTATTGTGTATCTCTCTATATATAGATAGAGATATGTGTGTGTATATTTATACATACGTGTGTGTATGTGTGTGTATGTGCTGTATCTTTCTATCTGTGTGTATGTGTGTGTATGTCTATGTGTGTATATCTGTGTGTGTGTGTATCTGTGTGTGCGTGTGTGTGTGTGTTGTATCTCTTTCTCTCTTTGTGTGTGTGTGTGTGCATATCTCTCTGTGTGTGTATATATGTGTGTCTGTGTATACACACACATACACAGAATGCTTATCAGTGGATTGTATTGGATTGTCTTGCTCCCCAGCAGCTGTGTTTAGGTTTTACTAGTATTGTTATACTTAATGTTAACCAACAAAAACAGCTACTTTGTTGCTTTGCTTTGTGTATTTGTAACAGCTGTGTCTAATGAAAAACCAACCCAGGCGGAGGCGTTGCCTGCTCCGGGCGAAGGAGGGCCTGTCTGCCTGGGCCTGCCTCCTCCTCCTCCTCCTCCTTCGGGGCGGCGCTGGCCTCGGAAGCCTCTCATGTGACGCCGGGGGCCGGGGCCATAAACCCAGGAGGCCGGGGCTCCCTCCCAGGCGGAAGGAAAGAAGGAAGGAAGGAAGAAGCCCTGCTGCTGCCATGCTGGCCCTGCTCGCCCTGGCCCTGCTGCTGCTGCTGGCCGCCCCTGCCGCCCTGGCCGAGCCCCTCAAGTTCCTGGACTGCGGTGAGTGGGCTCCCCTCCCCTCTGGGGCCTCCTCTCCCTGGGACACTCCCGCCCTCCTTTTCCCGGACGGACAGGGCTCAGAGGCAGGGACTGGCCTTTCTCTGGGCATGTCCTCCATTCTTCTTGAAGGCCCAGATGTCAGGGTCGCCTTGCCCGCCTTTGGCATCTGCTCAGCCTTTCCTTTTCCAGGGCAGGAGCCCAGCATTTCAACCTTCTGCCCAGGAGGAGTTCTCGAGGGCCCCCATTTTGAGCATGGCTGAGAAGCATGATGCAAACGAAGAAGAAGCAGAGAGAGGAGCACTGTTTCTTTACCTTTAGCAATACAATGCATTGACTAAATCGTCATTTAAAATACATATCATTGCAAATAGAGGTGGAGTATTTCTAACTCTCTTATCAATAATCCAGGTAGGCACTGCTTTAACTTTCATGGCTCAGTGCGGTGGAACTTGGGGTTTGTACTTTGTTGTAGCACCAGAGCTCTTTGACAGAAAAGGCGAAATGTCTCACAAAACTACAATTCCCAGACTTCCAGAGCATGGAGCCATGGCTGTTAAAGCTGTGCCCACCTGGATTATTTCCCCCTCTTCTGCTAGCTTTCTCAAGTTTGGGGAAATTGGGGGGTGAGTATTCCCAGAGCGAGAATGGGAAGATAGATCCTGAGACTTCTCTAAAAGTCATTTTAGGGGAACATTTAAAAAAAAAAGTTTTTAAAAAGGTAATGGTTGTCCCTAAGAGTAATTTTATAATTACTTTCCCCCCTGAGGAGTTGATTAAAAAGTAATTTGTCCCAGGCTTTGATTCCCACCCACAAGGAAAGCCGATGCCAGGTGTGAGAATGTTGCCACACACCAGAACTGGGTCCTGCCCACACAGACATGTTTGAAGTCAGGCAGATGACTTGGTTTCCGTCATGCCTTTTATGATGCCTATTATTATATTACTACAGGGCCAGAATTAAGCTGTATATTAAATGCCAATCTCCACAGGTGTGATAACAGTATAAGTAACCGCTGAGAAGTTTTAGGGGACCATGGCCTACCAGCCTCATTTTTTTCTCATAGTGAAACTATTGTGGTCAGATTCAAAGATATAGCTGGTTAGTCTGTAGAATCAGTATGTAGAGAGATCTTGTTGCCTCTTTGAGACTAACTGAAAGAAAGAAGTTGGCATTATGAGCTTTCGTTGGTTTAAGTTTACTTTCTGATGCATCTATGAAAGCTCATACTGTCAACTTATTTCTTTCATTTAGTGTCAAAGGTGCTACAAGATATCTAGTGAAACTAATTCCTGATCAGCATTGGAAGGCTGCATTTAGATGTGTTGATGGCTAGACTTAGCCCAGCAGAGAAGCAATTGCAGGGAAGAAAGTATAGATAACAACCATTGCCATCCTCTGAAGCTGAGAGACTGTGACTTACCTGCCTGTGTGCCATGCTTTAATTCCTTGTAGCTCAGTTCTTGCTCGCTCTCGCTCTCACCCACTCTTTCTATTGAAAATCAAGGGCAAGCTGATTTTGGTATATGGGGCTGCTTCATTTGTAAATTGTTTAAAGGTAAAACTAGGACTAATGGTAATTAACTAGTTTTTGCCTGTTGTTGTGTGTCTTCAAGTTGTTCCTGACTTATGGCGATCCTAAGGCTAACCTCTCATAGGGTTTTCTTGGCAAGTTTCTTCAGATGGGGCTTGCCATTGCTGTCCTCTGAGGCTGAGAGAATGTGACTTGCCCAAGGTCATCCAGTGGGTTTCCACGGCTGAGCTGGGATTTGAACTCTGGTCTTCCAGTGTCCTAGTCCAGTACTCAAACCACTACGCCACATTCTCCAGCCTCATTTTAAAACAAATGTTATCCCAGCAAAGTTATTGAGGAACTAGAGTGAAAGTAGATTTGTATTCCTAGAATCTTGTGGTGCTACTGAACGTCCAGGAAGAATAGCCATGTGTGTGGTTTTATTCTTGATGCATTATTACAAAACTAGTAATATGAGTTGTGCTAATTGAAGAAGATGTCATGCGCCACCATTCCTTATGTTGCAGTCACTGTATGGAGTTTATTACTCGGGGGAAATTGATAAACAGTGATTAACCAGTCAAAATCATGCAATTAAGATTAAAACATGCTTAAAATGTGATTAGCACAAGAACCATTATCCCATGAATAACCAAGGAATAAACAGCAAAAAAAAATTTTTTTAAATGGGAAAATCCTGTGAATGTTTTGCTGCTGTTTACTGTCTGATTATTCACAGGATAATGGCACTTTAAGCACGTCTAATCTTAATGTCATGTGAAAACCATTAGTGCAATTACAGAATATTCCCGGGATAATGGTGCTTTGAATACGATGTTGTGTGAAAACCATTAGTGCAATGGTGTGATTATGGCAGGTTAATCCCCACTTATACTTCCAGTCCCCCCGCCCTGTGTGATAAGCTCCTATGGGACAGCCAGGAACTCTGCAAAAGGAGCTAGTGGCTTTTGGGCAGAGCTTGGAAGCATTGCTTTTGTACATTGCAGCTGCCAGAATCTTCCAACCACCATGCCCCCTTCGCATATGGAGTATCAAGGAGCCCACCCAACATTTCTGCCCTCTTTAAGTGCTGTAGTTCCATCCTATGGAAGTCTGGGATTTGCAGTTTTACAAGGTCTTTAGCCTTCTCTGACAAAGTGCTAGTGCCTCTCAAGACTTCAAAAACCATGACTCTTTATATTAATTTGATAGGATTGATAGGATTTCCCAGCATAGTAACAGTAGTTCAGACTGGGTGCTGCCACTGTTGTTGAAGCAAATATCTTCTGGGAAATGTGAATTTTAACTATCTGAAGACATAGAATGTGTCAGGAGGAAGAAGGCTGGCCTAGCCTGACACTTCCCTATTGTGTAGTGATTCAGAAAACTGCTTTGTGAGTGTCAGATGACTCTGTGGGGCAGGCTGTTAGCTATATTACTTTGCATTCAAATTGATTGTTGAGAAACAGAGGGGGAAGGGAAACATTGATTCTTATGGGAAACTTCAGAAGACAATGTGATCTGTTTAGATGGAAAATGGGCGCTATGGGATGTAGTAGAACATTTCCTATTGCAAAGTGAAGAACTTCTGTTTCATGGAAATCTTCAAACATCCACTTCTGCTTCCTTCAAAGGCATCAGGGAATGCATGGAAAGTCACTTGGCCATGCTGTGTGTTATTTTCCCTATGTTCATCACACACATACATATGCAAAAAGGGCAACTTGGTCCTGATACATGAGGCTGCTGTCTTCAAGTCTAGATTGTTCAAAGGCCAAAGCAGCTCTTTGCATAAACAATAACACAGTGCCATCCCTGTTCTTGTGTTTCCATTTGTGTGTGCAGGAGCCTTTTTTTTTTGTTTTTGTTTTTGATTTTGCAGACTGGTAATAAATTTCAGACATTTCTCAGAAATCAGAAATGTTAGAGTGGCCTACTGTAAAAATAAAGAACATGTAATGCTCCAGATCTTGGACTGTAACTCCCAGTATCCTTCACATTTAGCTATACTGATTAGGGTTGGTGGGAGTTGCAATCCAACCACCCAGAAGGCCACACATTCCTAGCTCCTGACCTGGTGAGTGCCCTCCTGTTTCCTTGCTGTAGTGCTGAAAGGTGACCCTCTGAATGAGATTGTGCCAGCTCCTGGTGTGAGACATCACACCTTACCTCGGTAGTGGGAATTATGTGAGTTTCCAAGATCATGCTGGACTTCTGCTCCCAGCAGCTACAGCTAGCATGACCAGTGGTGAGGAGTGCTGGGTGCTTCAGTCCAGCAACATGATCCCCGCTTCTGCTATACAAAATGCAATGATGCAGGGGGATTACTAACATAATATGTTACCAACTATAACTAATATGTAATATGCATGGGTCTTACTAACTATAATTAACATGCAGTAATGTGTTACTAACTATAACTAAGATGTAATATGCAGGGCTCTTGCTAATATGTAATCTGGGGGCACTGCAGGATTGAGGTTTGATTTAGATAGAAAACAGGTATAGTCATAATATTAGATTAACCAGTATTTCAGGCCTCCTTATTTTGTTTGAGCCTAGTTCTAGTCCTGAGCCAGCATGTCCAGTAGTCAAGGATAATGGCATTTTTAGCCCAACATCTGGCAGTCTAAAGATTCCCTAATGATTGTCAAGGAGGTATGTACCAGTTGTAGCAGACGGATAGCTATGTACTCACAAAAGGAGTTGTGTGGTTGTGAAAGACTATGGCAAAGAATTGGGCAGCCAATTCCCAATTATTGTTTCCCCACACTTTTTTACATTGATATGGTACTCTCCAGGATAAAATGCAATACAGCATCGAACAATAGGGGTGTAGGTGGGTATGACTTACAGGATAAAAATTGCTTTCTGTTGAGGCAAAGTTACTATCAAATACAAACTGGAGAGTTGAGTGGGTGTTTTGAGAGGCGTACCTGGCCTGTGTCCCACTTGTATTACACAGGAGAGCAGCTTTGCAGCTGAGCTGGATTGTCTTACTCATGAATTAGGACACAACAGGTGAGAGAATTCAAAGATATGGCCATGTTAGTCTGTAGAATCAATATGTAGAGACATCTTGTAGCACCTTTGAGACTAACTGAAATAAAGAGGTTGGCAGCATGAGCTTTCCTAGACTTCAGTCTACTTTCTCAGATGTATCTGTCTCAGTTTCATAGTCTCAAAGGTGCTACAAGATCTCTCTACATTACAAAAACTCATGTAATGTTGTACCTACAACACAGGATAATGTTTATGGGGTGTTACTGTGATTTTGAAGACAGCCCCTGTACAAAGTCCCTGTTCCTTTACTCTTGAGTTGATGAGTGAAGCCTTGTGCACAGTTATTTGGTAAATAGCACAGCTGAACTTGGTGAGTTTAAAGTCTAAGTAAACATTCACAAGAGTGCCATGTAATCATAAAATGCACTTAATTGGGGCTAATCACCACTGGACACAAAAAGAATCTTAAAAAAGATTGCACTGCAGGTTGAAATGCACTTACTGGAGAATGAATCCATTAAATCTTGTGTGGCTATCCTATGAAGAAATATGCACCAGCCTGGATATTGTGACTGTTCTAGTCTCCTCTTGACAGGTTATGCCTTTAAATTAATTGGTCATGAACACAAATTCAACAATTTCCTGAAGCCACAATTTGCTGCCACATCTGTGTGAATAACTAAAGAAACAGGCTGAAGCTAGAATAAAGGATTGATGCATCATTAGTCATGTGAAGATACAAGTCATCATAGGCAGACCACAAGGCTGATTCACACTTAAAACTGCATTTGCTATGAATATGATTTGTGTTTTCCTAGCTAAACATGGCAAAGCATACACAGGAGGATATTTTCTGAAATCTGTCCTATGTCACTCTTGACTTTCCTTTTCCTCTCTTCTCTCATCAAATTTTAGATTGGGGTGGGAAACCTTTTGCCCTCTAGATATTTTGATCTACAGTTCCCATCAGCATGGCCTATAGAGAGGAATTACAGATTTCGTAGTCTTAAGCATCTGGAGGACCAAAGATTATCCACCTCTGATTTGCATTAAAGTTCTTGGCACAGGAACTGGTCTGTTTTTTTGCCTATGCTATTGCCATTGCTAGACAATAGCCACTTCCCAACATCCTAGAATCAGAGAATTGTAGAGTTGGAAGATACCACAAGGGCCATCCAGTCCAACCCCCTGCCATGCAGGAAATCACAATCAAAGCATCCCCAACAGATGGCCATCCAGCCTCTGTTTAAAGACCTCTAAGGAAGCAGACTCCACTACACTCCGAGGGAATGTGTTCCACTATTGAACAGCCCTTACTGTCAGGAAGTTCCTCCTAATGTTGAGGTGGAATCCTTCTTCCTGTAGCTTGCATCCATTGCTCCTGGTCCTAGTCTCTGGAGCAGCAGAAAACAAGCTTGCTCCCTCCTTAATATGACATCCCTTCAAATACAGGGCTATCATATCACCTCTTAATCTTCTCTTTTCCAGGCTAAACATCCCAAGCTCCCTTAGTCCTGTGCAACAAAGAAACAGAACTCTTCAGAGGTGGATCTAGAATATAGAAACTGGCATCCTTCTCAGCAGTTGACATCATTAAGGCTTGGTATTCACCCCAAAGATGTCCCTAAATTAATCTCTTCATTTTCTAATATATGAGTTAGTTCTTGCCATTTTCTTCTGTGGGAAAATAAAATCTCTACACTTGAGAACAACTCTGGTCTGAGGGCAATCCTGATGAGAGAAGGCCCAACTCTTAATAAGTGTTGCATTATTATCCTTGTAGCACATTATCTGCCTATACATGTCCACTACTCTTGAAGGCAGCATGCTCCACTGTCAAAGAGCTGTTACAGTCAGGAAGGTCTTCCTAATATTGAAGTGGAATCTCTTTTCCTATAGTTTGAATCCATTGCTCGGTGTCTTATTCTCTGGAGCAGAGTAAAACAAACTTGCTCCATCTTCAATATGACATTATTTCAAATATTTAAACATGACTATCTTGTCATCTCTTAACCTTCTCTTCCCTGTGCTAAACATACTTAGCTCCCTAAGCTGCTCTCATAGGACACATGGACATCAGATTGCACTGAAAAAAGGGTGTATCAGATACATACTTCTACAGTGTAATCCTTCATGCATGAGAATGCTCTTTCTGTATCCATGAAACTGGGGGGAAATGGGGCTGTATTATATGTATGAAAAAACAATTATCTGAGCAAGTCTTGTCTGAGATATATTGATATAAGATTATTGGCAGAAAAGTGGCTATCAGACAAACGGCGAGTGATTCTAGTTGCCAACAATCAGTATCTGTCTGTTTGGATTTTACTCTTGCAAGGTTACCAACTAGCATGGTTACTGAATGGATTGGCTTTGGGAATCTGGGAACTGTAGTCCAACACTAGGACATTTCTGACTTTTGAAATATACCCTGTTTCTGCCCCCATAAACCTCAGTCTGTTACTTAGGCTCAGTTCACCATTTCATCTTCTTATAGATACATGCAAATTGAAAATAAATGGTAATCTTTCAAGCTTTGTGGAGCATTTGTGCTTCACCATTGTGGGAAATGTAACCTATTCAGCATTATTGTGCTACATACTGTTGTGAAATCCATTTCCTGTTCTTTAGTCAAGCCAGCTGTTTCTGTCTCAATTTCCTTCTTTTAAAACCAGCTTGCAATGAAGAATATTTCTCTAAAGCTATAGACTGTGCTTTTCCAAACAGCTACTCTTAGTTGCAATTTCATGTTTCTAAGAATTTATGAGCCTTCCTAACTGTTAAAGTGATAAGCCAAATTGTGACAGCAGGATTGCACAGTTAGGTTGTTACAAGGGAAGCTACAGTTATCAAATGCAGTATGAGTGAATGTAGCAGTTTATAGGTTCCCATGTATGTTCTATATCTTTACCAGTGTAATGTTTGATGTTGCATTCAAGATATTGCTAGTATAACCAAGACATTAAGATCATGAATTTTCTTGTTTTCCCTCTTCCTTTCAGGTTCCAAAGATGGAACTATTACAGAGGTCAACGTGACTCCTTGCCCTTCAGAACCGTGTCTTCTCCACAAAGGAGAGTCTTACACTGTCAATGTCACATTTTCTAGTAGTAAGTATATCCTGATTTTTAAACTCTCTTAAGACAGTGATATTTATTGGACTGAAGCCTTTAAAAAAATCTTATGTTCAGTTTTCAAACTACAGATGCTTCAGCTGTTGTGAATTTCTTATACAGAAAATATTTTATCTACAAAAAAGGTCAATGTTACATGTAATTCATTGCATATATTGGCTAGCAGCTTGTAAGTGTCTTCTTGTGGTGCCACTAGAATTTAAGACAATATAATTCCTTTTGTGGAGTGTGTGTAAGGTGGATGTCTAATACCTTCTTGCACAATGTTTCCTTCCCTGCTGCACATTTATAGCATGATGATACCAGAGAATGTCCTTGCAGCTAATCAGTGGCCAGGTAGGGGGGATGTCCTGGTGCTTTCTGCTTTATGTTCCACCAGAATACCTGTAGGATCCTGGCCAGTAATTGCAAATATGTATCTTTGCTGTACTGGGACAGCCTCAAGTGACTGGCCTTCCAGCTTATGTACATGATGCAAAAGAGTCACAGATGCAGTTAGTGCATCCAGCAATCTATACATAGTTGTCATAGTTCTTCTTTAAAAACAAACATATTGGCAGTAGGTTTATCTAGCTCACTGTTGCCTGTAGCAGGGACAGGCACAGTGCAGCTATTCAGATATTGTTGGACAGCATCTGCCAGCATTTCTTACCATTGGCCACACTGACTAAGGCTGATGAGAGTTGTAGTCCAACATACCTGGAAGTCTGCACTTTGCCCTTCAACCTGGAGGTGCAAAGAATTGAACCTTAAGATTTTTTTTGGTATGTAAAACATGTACTCTGATATTGAGCTTCACCCTTTCACCTAAGATGTGAGAGGAGTAGCACTACCCAGCCCCATGCATTGACAGTCACTGAAGCAGTCAATGAAATTCAGGATATCTTTGACTTTAATGCACTGTAATCTTGATGTGGAATGGGAAGTGCACTTTATTCTGGCATCTTTCTAAATGGGGCAGTAAATCTGCTCCTGGTTTTAGTTCACATGGAAATGAAGCTATCCAAAGTGCTAAATCCTATCTCTTCTTCCTCCCCCCACCCCCTCAACTAAGTTCAATACATTGGATAGCTCATTTAAAGTCTGGATTAAAAGCAAGAGTGGGTTCACTGTCTCCCTGACACTGGAGCCACCAACTGCCATGGTTTGTGTGCATCCATGGAATCCTGCATTCCCTGCCCCAATAAAAGGTCCTTGTCTCAGTAAAATATGTTTCTTATTTTGTTAATCTTTTTCTGCTTTTACAGAGATTAACAGCCAAGGCAGCCAAGCAAAGGTGTATGGAGAAATGCTCCATATGGACATCCCCTTCCCCCTTGATCAGTCTGATGGTTGCAAGTCAGGAATCAGCTGCCCAATTCAGACTGGCCAGTCTTACAACTATCTGAACAAGTTACCAGTGAAAAGCGACTATCCATCTGTAAGTGTCTTGATCAGGCTGATTCCAGACAGTAGAGCTTTCTTCCACATACCTTTACCTCATTCACAGCAAGCGATGAAGTGCTGGAGACATTCACTTCATCTAGCTGCCTAGCTTTTAGGGGAAGGTGGGGTATGTCATTTTTCCCAGAGTGAAGAGTGAACATATTCTAAGTCTCTCAGTCTTAGTTCTCAGAAACAGACACTGCATCTGGATTGTACTACTTCAAACTAGGGGTTGGGAAAAGTTCCCACCATGGAGCAGAATTTCCTTACCTATAGAAAATTAGCATATCAGAGAGCAGGAAGTCTTGACTAGAATCCTTCTTAACATCTAGCTTTCTATCCCCAAGGAACAGTCTTACACTGTATGAAAAAACATTCAGTCATGTCACATATACAACACTGGGGGGAAATATGTTCCTAATTCCACCTTTGGTGCAAGGCAGGGTGATGTTTGTGGAAGATGTGGGCATAATAGGCAGAGACAATACTGAGAGCCAGCATAGCATAATACTTTGCTATAATTTTGTGGAATTGTGGAGAGAACCAATGCAGTCAGATTCAGGTGGGGCAGTGGATATATGCCCAAGAGCAAAAGTGACTGTTGTGCAGGATCTTCTAGACCTCCTTCTGTAAGCTCATAAAATGTACAGCTACTTGCAGAATTGGCTGGGTATGAGTGTGTAAAAGTCCCAACAGAATTTATTCTATATTTCTGATTCTGTGTTGAGGTTCGTATCAAAGACAAGAGTACAGAAAATGCCATGTATGTTCTTCAGTAGTATAGTAGTCTCAAGTGTTTTGCTTTTGGAATTAAATTGGAATACAGATCAAGCAAATGAATAAAAATAGACAGGAAAGAACTGAAGCCTATCAATCTCAGACTGATCCAAAGTGTGGTAATTTCTTGTAGTCCCTATCACTAGTTCTTCCACAAATAGGTGCTAAGGCCTGAATGTCTGCTGAATAACAGCTTTCACTCTTTTTATTCTCCACAGATTAAACTGGTTGTGAAATGGGAGCTGCTTGATGATCAAGGCGAGATGTTGTTCTGTTGGAAAATTCCTGTCCAGATCACCAGTTAAGAAGATCCTGCTTAACTCTTGAGGGTTTCCACGGGAGGGAACAATGGGGAGGCTGGGTATAGAAAGGAGTCAAATGCTTTGCTCTACAAAGCATTTCTTGTTTCAGTTCCTGTAGCATCTGTGCAACAATTACTCTCTTCCCCCGGAGTGAAAATCAGAATGCAGTGGTCAGAAAGAATTCATCCAAAAGAGAATGGGGAAAATCTTGCTATAGCTCTGGGCAAAAGGTCATATAAAATCATTGATGGAAGTAATGTGTGGAGGATTTTGACTGTTTATAATAAAATGCTTATCATGAAAAGATGTTTTGGTGGGGGGGGGGAGAAAACAGAGCAAACATCTGTCAGAAAGTTTGCAGCTTGTCAACAATACAGTGCCTCTCACGGTCAAATGTTGCAGGCTTTCATCTATTTTCCTACCAGTTTCCCCTGCTCTCCCATGACCTAAAATTTTCTTGGATCTTCATTTGTCATCTGGAGCCAAAAGAAGACTGAATAGCCACCTGCTGTGACTACTTGCTGCAGAGAGGGAAAACCATCCTCTCAGTCGATGCCAAACCAAATGGCATTTGGTCTCTCTGTGGAGATCATTTGTATTAAACATTTTGCACTGTCTTGTAACTTACCTGGAGTTCACTGTATACTCCAAATCCAGCTTCTTTTTATAACTTCCTTTTAATAAAGCCTTGTCATTAAATGTTTGTCTGTCTTGTTTTGGGATAATGAAGCATTTACTAGCTGGGAGTAACCTGTCTTGTCATGGTATACTTGAAAATTACAGGAGATAATGTAATTAGTTTTAATCTTCTGAATAGGATGCAGATAGCTAAATTGTAATCTGGTCTCTACTGGGTGAAATAAATCTTGGAAGGAAGTTGCAGAATAGTATCTGCCTCTGTTCTTGGCACTAATCACATGCTTCTGAAAGTAAAGAGAATGATAAGAGTGACTAAGGATGACAAACCATTGGCCTGTTACAGACAGCCAAAATAAAGCTGCTTCAAGTCACAGTGGAGGTACGGTGTTTCAATGATGCATGCGTCCTAAGAGTCCAGAAGTCGCACCAAAGCCACGCTCCAGCCCTAAGGACTGGAGCATGGCTTTGGTGTGGCTTCTGGACTCTTAGGACGAATGCATCATTGAAACACCATACCTCCACTGTGACTCGAAGCAGCTTTATTTTGGCTGTCTGTAACAGGCCATTATAACTAAAATATGGTGGGGAAGAATGCTCCCATTCATTCTGTAAGAAGACTCTAGCTCTCTTCTTCTTCACTGAATTGACAAGATCTGGCTTTTTGTTCTCTTTCCCCCATTAGCTTCTGGTTCTAAGCTTGGAAGGTTGAAAACAGAAATCATGTTACTCCAGTCTGTAAACCATAAGGCACAATATAAAACCATTTATTTAACATCATGTTGTATTCTCCCCAGTAGAAAACATCACGAGAGCACTTCCCAAAATGTAAAGGCTGGAATCCTCCTTCTTGTTACCAAAACTAATATTCCAACAGTCAAGGAAAGCACAAGGATGAACGCCCATGGCTTGGAAGAATAAAGAGAGACTGAGCCAAAATGCCCCCTGCAGTCCAAGCTACTGCCAGACTATAAATAGAATCCATACAATCTGAAAATGGGCAGCCCCTGTTCCAGGCTCAGGTACTGGAGGCTGAGCCCTTTGCTTTGCCAATGAGAGGGGCTTTCAGGGAATGTTAACCAAGGGCATGTGTAGAATCATTGGGGAGAAACACTCCTATGTCATCTGTGGAATGGGAACGTGTCTCAGTCACTAAAAAAGCTACAAAGTCTGTCAATATCTGTGTGGTGGGTGTGATGCTACCTCCTTTAGCACACTGAACTAGAAGAAGTCTTGAAGTTTTTGTCACTTGCCCAGTTGTGGCCAAGCAACTAGACTCTCAGGCTGTGTACCTAAGGAGGGTCAGGTAAGGATTATAAGTAGAATTAAAATGCAGTGAGCCTATGAAAGGCATAGATCCTAGGCAATGTGGGGAGTGAATACTGTACATAGGAATAAGGTCTTGTGAGAATAATTCTTGGGACATGAAAGCCTGCAAGTTCATGAAATGTACTGAGGGCCAAGAGAGATGATTGGGGTGAACATACTGTTGACTGACACTATGCTCATCAGTAACTAGAGGCCGAGAACCTGTGAGAAGAAATAGGGACAACATATCAAACAGCATGTAATGATAGGACTGAGCCCTGAGTGTTTAGACTGTTACAGAAGCAGGGAGCTTACCCTGTTGAGTTTTTGGTCTTTGGAAAACAATAAGTTTTAAAGCTGCTGATCTCCCAGTAACCTTTCCAGCTGGACAGACCTCCAGTTCTCCGAAAGCAAATGGCTAAAAGAATTGCCTCTGTTCCATCAGTGCTTCGAGAGTCACGCTGCATCTGGATTCTGGGCTGTTTCTGGCACACAACGGTGGGGCTCTGGTAAAGCTACATAGCCAGGCAAACAGTTACAACGATAGGAGCCCTCTGTGTTCTCACAGGTGCTGCCTTCACACAGGGTCACAGAGGAATTTGCTTCTTCACACTCGTTAACATCTGATGGGAGCAGAAGAAAAAGAACTTCTCAGGCTTAGTAATACTGTACACAACTTCACCCGCATTCCTCTCAGCCAATATCTTCACCATGTCTTAGTTCAAATGAGATGTTGTTTGGGGTGTGTGCACATCAGAGCACCTATACTGGAGCTTCATTTAAACTGGAAGTGTCTCAGGTTTTCCTGCATAGGAGACACCTACAATGAGCAGAATTTACCAAGTGCCCACCCACTGGAGCAGGTGGTGATTTCTGCTGTCTCACATTATTCCGGATTAACTTGGTTTAGAATATATATTGTTATGAGGGATTTCTGTGCCATGCAGCAAGCTTACAAGTAACTCATAAAGGAACTGAAACTACACTTTCAATAGCAGTTCCTAATAGTATTTCTTTGTTCTTCCTCTGCATCTAGATTATATTCTTCAATACTGAAATGAAAGTATTGATTTTGCAGCTACCACTTTAGTTTTGTAGATGCCCCATTCATACTGGCCTAAAAGACATGGAGGGAAAGGCATCTTCACATCAAGTCTCAGCAAGCTAGTAAGTGATAATTCAGATGCTAAGGAGCAGATAAAAAGGGACCTTGCCTAATGCAAACAGCAATAATGCTATTACTTCTACAAATCTCTCAAAATGGTGTGGAAACTGGTGAGCAGGTGTTTCTCTCTGTGGACACTAATGCTTTTACATGTTTTACACTGGCATTTGGGAGCTGTAATTCAAAAAACTAACTTCAAAATTGGTTCTAGACTTGGCTACTGATGTGATGACAAGTCACAGCACTGGTATGGTCTTTAGACACTTGTAGTGTTACTATAATCATAACAATTGTATGTCGTGTCATTGTTACTATCCCCCAATTTCATATGGCAAGAATGAAGCTCAGAGAAAGAGAAAGAAGGATGGGGGGAGAATAAAAATGTTTTGCCTGAGGGCACCTTGTGAGTTTACACAGAAGTGAGATTTGAACTGAGGACTTCTTGATTTGTTGGATCTGTGTTTTAGCCATTCTGCTGCACCCTCTTTCTACTTCTGTAAGTTTGAACCTCATTTCCATCACAGAGCCACTTACCCACACAGGCCATACGGATCAAATCTAATTGGAAGCCATCAAAGCAGTCACAAGTGTAACCCTCCTGCACTCGAACACAGCGGCCATTATCACAGCCATTCAAGATCCCACACTCCTCTGCCTGCAGTCCTTCAAAGCTGCTGTAGTGCCCTGAAGAGACATGGAGAGAACAATAACTCTGCAGCAAGTAGCAGTGTAGATTGCCTACTCAGAGCATCACTCCTGAACAGGAGGTCATGCTAGAAATCATTCTTCCAAAAGATGCATGTAAATATTTACATATAGTAAGTAGGGACTATTTAAAAGATTTTGTGGTTTGTATATTTTGCTTTTACCTTTTCCCTCTGATTGTTAATATGCCGCCTTTTGAACTATAAATTACATGAATATTCTTTTGATTGAAAATATTAAGAGTGCAAACCTTTAAATATATCAAAGGGGAAAAGATGAAGGGCAGAAAGGAAATGTTTTCTCCTTTTAACTTCCTTCATTACCCACTCTTACTAACTAAAGAGAATTATGTGTTAAAGAAATATCTTTTCACATATATATTCCTTGCTGGATTAGAAATTCCAGGTTTAAAACAGATGGGTTTCCCATTTACTTCCCATTACTATTCCAGTTCCCATCTACATTGACAGCTGTTACAGGAGCTCCAGTTAAGGTGGGAAGCAAACGTTTTGAGCAAGGGACTGAACTCAAGATTTTACTGAAGACCAGATGGAGGTGTCTACCAGTATGAAGGAAAACACTCCTGGACTTCCCATGAATCTGTTCTGGCAGCCAGTACATTTGTATATGGTATACCCAGTTTACTACTTGGGAGGGGATGACACTGTGGATCTCTGCCTCTAGACTCTGGAACTCCCTGCCCAGGGAGATCAGAATGGCTCCCTCCTTGGTGGCCTTCCACCAGCAGGCTTTTAAGGAATTGTTATAAGGACAGGCTGGGATGTTTTGTACCATTTCAAAAAAATGTGATACAGCTTTTTATATACATAGTGTTATCTTTTTAAAATGTGTTTTATTTTATAATAACTAACTGTTATTAAAATTCCTTTTTAATTTACTTTTTTCTATGTTTTTAATTGTACTATTTTTTTAATGTTGTGAAGCCTCTCTGAGTCCCAGTTTGGGAAAAGAGCGGGACACAAATAAATATAATATATAAACACGTTTTTTTTTAAAAGGAGTGGAAATAATGTGCTCACAGTTGGTTCATTTATTTGTAGCACTTTTGTGTATGTGCCTTCAAGATGCCCGCTGATTTATGGCAACCCCATGAATTCATAGGGTTTTTAAAGACATGGAATACTCAGAAATGTTTTTGTCAGTTCCTTCCTCTGAAATACTACCTACTGGACTTGGTATTTGTTGGTGGTTTCCCATCCAAGTAATAAAATGAGCTAAGATTCCAAAATCCGACAGGATATAAGGCAGTGATGGCAAACCTTTTAGAGACTGAATGCCCAAACTCAGTGGTGTTCCCACACCAAGTGTCAATCGGTGCTGGGGGGGGGGGGGGGGTTCTTGGGGGGGGGGGAAGCACACAAGGAAAAATGTAGGCTCTGATCAAATAAAAGCTCAAAACAAAAACAAGACAAAAAAAGCCACACGTATGTATATTAAATCCATCTCCTCAGCCCTGCTCAAAATGGAGGACCTTTTGGAATCCCTCCTGGACACAAGGTTGAAATGGAGGACAAGTCCTGAAAAGGAGGAGGACCAAGTCTGGTCACCCTGAGCTAAAAACACATACCCCACGACCCATTCCAGGAGGGACAGCTGCCTGATGAACCAAGCAGCTATCCGTCCTGGAAAGGTGTGGAGTATCGACCCCCTCATAACCCTTTCCAGGACGGATAACTGTCTGGTGAAGCATCCAGCTGTCCCTCCTGAAAAGAGTCAATCCTCCAAACCTTTCCAGGGTGGAAGGGATGGAAAAATGAAGTGATCCTTTCCTCCACCCCTCCCACCTTTGAAAGGCTTTCTCCCCCATGCACATGCTCTGTTTTCCTTCTCCCTCGCTCCTCCTGGCCTCTGCTGCATGACATCAGAAGGGGCTTTGCGTGCCCTCTCTGGCATGCATGCTACCATGGATATAGGGTATTTATGCCATTTGTAACATACCCCTGAGCAAAAGCCAAACTAAACTGAAATCTTTTACGTGGTTTGTGTATGTGTGTGTGTGTGTCTCATGTCATTACCAGTTTGGCCAGGCAAGAAGTGAGGCTGCGTCTGTATTGGACGATACTGTGGTGCTTGTTGGGATGTGACATCTTCAAATTCATTGCTTTGTTCTCTGTTAGAGTGGCTGCTCTCAGGTGTTCCATATTCAAGTCCCAAGTTGTTGTAGTATGGCTCTAAATCTGGGCTGTAGAGTCCATAGTGATGATCTTCCTGATTTGGCCCATATTCATAGCCAGACCTTTCCTGGAGTCCAGTTTCACCCCTGGCAACATTGCACAGCTGAGCAAAATCCTCTGGAAGGACAGGCAGAAAATACAGGCTAATAAAAAAAAGCACCCGTTTCTCCCCTATGACCCTGCCCAGGTATTGTGAAATTGTCAAAGACCTTCCCCCACGTCCTTTTCTTTTTTGAGGCAAGGTGGCCAATGAACGGTGACAGGGCCCTTTCTGTGGTGACACCCAGTTATGGAATGCTTTTCCTAAGGATAAATGCCTGCCTCTTAAATTTGATGTCTTTTCATTAACAAATTTTGTATTTGTTCAGGACTGGAATCTTTGGAGCTTTTATATCAATTCCTTTGTTATACTGAGACTGTTGGCACTGCAGTTGAATACTAAAGTTACTGTGTAGGGGTGCACCTGCAGATGTAGAAATAATGCAATTTGACACCAATTTAAGTGCTGTAGCTCCATTCTATGGAAGCCTGAGATCTGTAGTTTTACAAAGTCTTTAGCCTCCTCAACCAAAGTGTGCTAGCGCCTCATCAAACTACAAATCTCAGGATTCTGTTGGATGGAGCCATAGCAGTTAAAGTGGTGTCAGCATTATTTCTACAGTTTAGATGCACCCATAGATTCTGTTTAACTATAGTGCTGTAGGCTACTCTGAAAGTTTTTGCAACTGTAGAGTAGGTTACTAGATACTCAAAACTAGTCAGTCAAATCAGCATATTATAAGAAAACCTTGATGTCAAATGACATACAGAAAGGAATTCAAGAAGTCTGTGGTTAAAGGCTTGGCTAGGGAGAAATACTTAATCAAATGTATCAGCAACTTTTCCTAACATGGTGCCCTTCAGATGTGTTAGACTAAAGCTTCCATCATTCCTAGCCAGTGCTGCTTAGTGATGATGGAAGTTGTAGTCCAATAGATCAGGGTGGGAAATTCCAGGTTGTAGAAGGCTGTAATCTTCAGCATCTCTTCAATATATCTTGAAAAGGGTTTATCTTGTGTCCCAAGACCTTTTCCATTTTTTAAAGATTCAAAATTTAAAAAATCCTCATCAAGAGGCCATTGTGGCACAGAATGGGTCATAGGCTGCATCTGCTGATTACAATAAGCCAGAATCTCAGAGAATTTCTATAAATGAGTTCCTCCCACTAGTGGAAATTAATCAGAAACTAATCTGGAGGCAAACACTAAGCATTAATCTGAACCAAAATTCTTGGTGTGTAACTCCCAAATGTTGAAAAACCAGCTACAAATGTTCTATATTCCGTTATTAAGGGAGCAAAAAAACTGGAGATGCAGATCAGACTGTTCTTAGCTTTTCTTGACTGGTTAGTTTCTGGTTACTTTAGCTCAGTGATGCACAATCAGGGAACACATTTCCCCATGCAGCCCAGTTAAACAGCTGGCTATGATGGGGAATATTTAGGGTCCTTTCAGCATCAGGACCCACAAATGAAACAGTTAAAGGCCACAGCTGGGCATCTTTGCTTTAACCACTCCTGCTGAGGGACTGAGCATGAATGATTCTTGAGTGTGAAACAAGATTAGAGATTCTGATAAAATATTATGTGCAAACATGTCTGTAGTGTGTTTAAACTGTTAGAAGAAGTGGTAGATGTATAAAGTCTACATCACTACAGTACTATATTACATGCTTGTATGGGCTGTCGAAGATTCATTGTTGGTAACTCATTCCTTTCTTGGAGCCACTTACTATGGGACAGGAAAGGTCATTCAGTAAGCACAGTGAATCTAGCTGCTCACATGTGTGCCCTGGCCCAGTAAATTTTTTAGCTGAGTCCTAGCCTACCTTTTTTCACCAACCCCCATATAATTAGTGCATTCTCACCAGAGGACCTGGGAGGACAAAGTGCACAGTCCTGGCTCCAGGCCTCTCCATAACGGCAGCAGCATTCTGTGTATGTGGTGCGTTGCCCGAGCAGTGGCTGATTACAGATGTAGTTGGAGACACTCTGCCAGCAGACATCCAAATGAATGTCATGTTCATCCACATCATCTGTCAATGGAAGAAATGGGGGAAAGGGAAGATCTGAGCTGAAAGTGAGATAAGCAGAAGCCTTACCTCTATCAAATTTCTATGTTGGGCCATGAACTTATACTCTCTTGGGTCTCAAAGTCTACAGAGTTTGAAACATTTGTTTTATGACAGAATGCACAGTGATTGTTACAATACTAACCAGGAGAAGAGAGGCTGTGATTTAACAACATTTGGGACCAGTAGGTCTTTAAAAGAAGACAGACAAGGAGCAAGAACTTGAAATAGTGGTCATGCTGCCTGGGGATTCTGGATGTTGTTAAAACTAACTTCTACAAACTCTGCAACTTGTGACTTATGCTCAGTGAAGATAACTGATTGCTAGACATGCTATACAAATTACATGTTCACAGCTCATTGGTGCAGCCCACATGCTGTATATGGAAGGCTCCTTGAAATGCTTTGCTGAAAACATTACATAATATGTCTGTGAAGCCCACTGCCTGAAAAATCTTACTAGCCAGAATATTGGGATGAATAAACCATCATCCAATAGTATATGAAGCTGCTCCTTTACTCTGAAATGAGGAAATCTGATCATATTTATTTAACCTTTATTTATTTAAGCTATTTTCAGCATGAGTGTTCTTAAGTAGTTTACAAAAAGACAAAGGTTTCCACCTAGCCTTTTTATTCTCATAACAACCCTGTGAGGAAGATCAGACTTAGAAACAGTGACTGGCCCAAGATCATCCCATTCATGGCTGAGTGGAGATTTGGACCTCAGTTATCCTGGTCTGCTACTCTAAGTGCTATAAAGGTAAATGTAAACATTGCCCTTTTGACAAGACTGTCAAGTCAGGTCTGACTGTATGAGGCAAGACACATCTCCATTATTAAGTCAAGGGAGCCAGCTTTGTCAAAGACAACTCCGTGACCATGTGGCCAGAATGGCTGCATGGGACGCTGTTACCTTCTACTTGTACTTTTACATGCTTTCAAACTGCTAGGTTGGCAGAAGCTGGGACTAGTAACCGGAGCTCACTCTGTCACACAGCACTGGGGCCTAGAACTGCTGACCTGCCAATCTTGCAATTATCTGAAGAGTTTATCAGACAAGGGAAATTGGAAGTATAATCCAATGGCAATCTGAACGCAATCATGGGGTTTAATGTTATTGCGTGATAACCCACTACACACAAATTTGGGCAATGGGAAGTCAGTCCAAATGCAATCATGTGGTTTCACGTTATTGCGTGATAGACTGCCACACGCAAATTCGGGCAATGGCATGCTATTTTGGGGCAATGGGGAGCCAATTCGAATGCAATGAGCATTCACATAATTTCGCTAAACTAGTGACTTTACGTGAATGCATTCTGGCCTCACTTTCTTTTCATTTGAAATTAAGCAATGTATCAAAGGGGAGGAATTTCTCTTAAATTCGAATTAAAAGAAAGTGGGGCCAGAACGCATTCACTTAAAGTTGCTAGTTTTGCGCAATTACGTGAATACGCATTGCATTTGAACTGGCTCCCCGTTGCCCCAAAATAGCATGCCATTGCCCGAATTTGTGTGTGGCAGTCTATCATGCAATAACATGAAACCACATGATTGCGTTTGGACTGACTTCCCATTGCCCGAATTTGTGTGTAGTGGGTTATCACGCAATAACGTTAAACCCCATGAATGCGTTCAGATTGCTATGGGATTATACTTCCAATTCCCCTTATCTGATAAACTCCCAAGAGAAATTCCTCACATGTAATAAATTCTACTGTCAGCATCTTAACCACTGAGCCACCATGTCTTATACAACACTACTTTTCATGTATTTCAGTCTTTGCTGTCATTGATTGGCTTTTTAAAATTAAAATGTCAGATTCTTAGGGTTTTACCCAAAGTATTAAAATATGCTTTCAAGGAGCATTTTGCACAGTAGACAGAATGGCACTCACCCGCACTGTTAGAGACGTTGATGCAACGGTTACGGGTTGCATCCAGCACCAAGGGGAGGTTACAGAAGCAATGATAGGAACCAGCAGTGTTGAGACACTTCCCATTTGCACAGGTCTCTTCATCCTCACATTCATCCAGATCTGCAGCCACAGAGGTTTACACCAGCAAGTGAGAAGACTGAAATCTAACCCACTCACCAGAAAAGTCAAAAGGTATTTCCCATACCCACCCATCATAGGTGTATAGGATTTCAGGTAGCATCTTATTTACTCTCCACAAAGACATTGCTCATTCCCTACCAAATGGGCAACTCTATAAAGAACAGGTAGCATAAAGAACAGGTAGCAAAGAAATAAAAAAGACAAAATATCAGTCTGGTCCATAAGCAAAAACGGAAATGCAAAGTAGGTCAATACTATTTATTAGGACCATTAAAATATTACAGAAGTGGCACAAGGTGGTGAGAGTTTTTAAGTTCTCCCAGAGTTCTCCATCAAGAATGATGGTACAAAAATTACGGCACAGGGAATGAGATAGAAAGTGCAAAAAATTGGCCTGCAGAGGAAATATATCAATCAGCCAGAAAAGGGTTTTCTCACCAATACACTCAAGCTTGCTGGAGTCATAAAAATATCCAGGTTGGCAGAAGCAAGTGTATCCTGGCACAGTATTCACACAGTGTCCATTACGACAGACCTCAAGGCCAAACATTTCACATTCATCAGCATCTATGGAAAAAAGGAGGGAAATGTCAACACAGTAGCCAAATCTCCTGGATCACTGTCTGAACCTGCTCTGATTATTTCTAAGGATGGTGATTTTTAAACTCTTTGGCTTCAGGGAATCCTTTCCATACCAGTTTGTCTCCTTAGGGATTCCTGACTGTCTACAACAGAACTGCCTTCTTGCTAGAGATGACTCTGGGATGCAATACAGAGTACATCCTTATTTTGTGTGGGGATGCTGCTGTGCCTCATAAGTACTCTAACTGAATAAAGAATACAGTTAAAATTATACCTCCCGGCATCTGAATGAAGAGAATTGACCCCTTTCAGGTCAATTCATTTATTTGTTTGTTTGAACCATAGTTCATAGTAAAAGATGTAAAGCACAGAAATTTGAAATTACAATATGCCTATTTTAAATAAGTAAAACTTTTTCTGGGGCAGCATAAAACTGACATTTCAATATATCATGGATTATATTCTCCATTGCTTCTAACTGTGAGTTACTTAGAAATAAATTCACAGGTGTTTTAGAATATGTCAAAAAGATGCCTGCTAATGACATAGCTTTTCATGTGTTTTCACAATAGGTGTTTTCTGTGACAACCATGCTGTCATCATCACTCGCCGTTCACAGCATCTATATACAACACTGTCATCAAATTGTTGCTCTCCTGTAATTCCCTGTAATTCCCCCCTCTCTTCTCAGACTACAGAAAATCCAATTTGGGGGAAAGAACTGGAACAAGAGTAGATCAGCTTAGTGTTACAATTCAATCCTTTGTAAGAGCCATGTTTTTGATGTGTGTGTTTAGGCAGCTAAGCCTATTGCCACACACCTACTTTTATATGGCTTCGTTGTTGCCTTTCCTGCCAGCAGCATCTGAGAAATATTTGTATTCTTTTAAATTAACCTTACAATTTATGCTGAAGTATATTTTCATTTATAAATCCATATTTTTTACATCACTGAAGTATTCAGGATTATTTTAAATCAATTGTTTTAAATTAAAACAACTGTTGTAACTAGAATTATACTGGCTAAGTACTGGAAATCAGAAAGAATACCCAGCATAGAGGAATGGATAGGGAAATTAGTAGAACTAAAAGAGATGGACAAAATAACGGTTTGGAATAATAAAAAGTCAACAGATTATTGGGAAAAGAATGGAAACCCCTGATAAAGTATTTAAAGAATGCATGGGGATTAAAAGATAATATGTAAAGACACTCAAAAATATTTAGCATAAGTAAATAATGCCTTATTTTGTACTAAGATGTATGAGAGGGGGAATGATCAATAAGAGGAAGGGTAAATATGGAAGTTAAGAAGATTTATGTACAGATAAAAAGGAACAATATTGAGATGTTCATTTGATGGAAATTGTACATGATGGGAAAAAAATCAATAAAAAAATAAAAATAAAACAACTGTTCTAAAATTGATTTTAAAACAAGTAATTGCACTGCCTTTCCAATCAACACCTTTTAAACTGTGCTAATGTGCACGCACATGTGTGTTACATTGGGAAGATCATACAATCTCCCAATCTCCCTTTTTTAGACTATGAAAGCATGTGTACAAGAGCTCTTCTATACGTAAAAAGCTTTAACATCAATTATATAATTTATAGGAGAGGTATTTTGAAAACAACATGTTCAGAATTGTTCCTTCCCTTGTCTTATAGCAATATTATAGCCAGAACATATATGCAAAATAAATAAATAAATATCCACCATACTCCCCTGAAAAGTAAAAAATCAACTGCAATTCTACATGGGAGTTTTCAGTTAAAGAGTAATGAAAAATAATGCTAAAGGCACCAGTCCTCAACTATCCTTATGTTGATTCTAATTAGAAAACTTGTAGGACTCTGTTTATGAAGGTCTGGGAATAACTTGAGTAACTTTTAAACATGATTTTTCATTTCAAAAACTGTCCCTCATCTAAATGGCAGATTTCAGGTATGAATTTTAAATCCTCAGTTCTACACTACCCCTTCTCTACATTAGACAAAACTTCTAACATTAAAAATTTATATTTTAATGAGAGTAAAGTTTTGAATGTTCATATCCTAAGCATATCCTAAGGTGGCAAATACTGGGCAGCAGCAGTAATGGTGGATGACATTGGTGGAGGATTTTTCTGACACTAAAAAAAGTGACACCATAGGTTACTCACATTAGCACTGCAGAAAGTGAGGCAAAGTTGAACCTCCTTGCAATAACCTTCCACCAAGAAAATCCCAGGCTGAGACAATCATAGATTCAACAGAATATAGAGAAACAGAATACTTTCCAACTGGCAAAGGGGTCAGACAAGGCTGCATACTATAACCCTACTTGTTCAACTTGCATGCAGAAAATATAAGAGCAGGTTTAGACTCAGAAGGAGGAGAAGTGAACATAGGAGGAACAATGTATGACACCATAATAATAGCAGAAAATATCGCAGACTTGGAGCAATCACTAAGGAAAATTAAAGAAGGAAGTGCAAAGGTAGGGTTACTGCTGAACATAAAGAAAACAAAAATAATGACCATGGAGGATCTACATAAGTTCAGTCTAGATGATGATCAAATCAAAGTAGTTAAAGATTCCCTATACCTTGGATCAAATATTGGCCAGAAAGGAGACTGCAGTCAAAAAATCAGAAGAAGACTAGGAACAGGAAGGGCAGCTATGAAAGAATTATATAAGATCCTAAAGTGTAAAGATATGCAACTGAGCACTAAAGTTAGACTTGTCCAAGCTACTGTATTCCCCATTACCATGAACGGGTGTGAGAGCTGGACACTGAAGAAAGTGGACAGGAAGAAAATCAACTAATTTGAGATGTGATGCTGGATAAGAATGCTGATACCATGGGTGGCCAAAAAGACAAACAAATGGAACCTAGAACAGATCAAGCCTGAACTCTCCTTGGAACCAAAGATGATGAAACTGAGGCTGTTGTACTTTGAGCATGTCACAAGAAGGCATGACCCATTAAAAAAGGCAATAATGCTAGGAAACATGGAGGGTAGTAGAAACAGAGGAAGAACACATGCCAGATGGCTAGACTCAATTAGGGAGGTCACAACCCTGAAGGACCTGAGCATAGCAGTGAAAGACAGGGATGTATGGAGATGTCTCATCCATAGGGTCACCATTTAGTCAGCATTAACTTGAAGACAGCTAAGAACAACAAACATTCATATACTTGTCGATAAGTTACTTTATTTAGACATAAGCTAAATTTAATTATGATACTTTAATCAAATAAAGAAACAAAGAAAAATTTAGGATGTGATAGTGACCCTGCCTTATCAAAAGCTCCTATGAAATCTGATATTTTACTTTTCTCTGACAATTTTATGATTACAGGCATTCTTCAGTTATAAGCCTCAATGAAGCCTCTTGTTACAAATTGTTTTTTCCCTCTCAGATCCCACTTTTCCTTGTCTTCTGCCTAGCTGGAAGTTATTTTAGCTGCATCAGCACTGGAAGGATGGTAAGGGAAGGTTGGAGAAACAAAGACTTTCTGTGGCAGATTGCAGGAGTGTGTCTGCAGTCAACAATGCAATGCGGCGCTGAAGGGAGGGAGGAGTTGAGCCGGTGGGAGCGGCTCTCTCTTTAAAAGCCGGCCCGCCGGCCCCCTACCTGAGGACGCCGCCTTAAGACCAGCTGGGCGCGCCCCCGCATCGCGCCAGGAGGACTCTTGCCGCCAGCGGCGCTGAAGGGAGGGAGGAGTTGAGCCGGTGGGAGCGGCTCTCTCTTTAAAAGCCGGCCCGCCGGCCCCCTACCTGAGGACGCCGCCTTAAGACCAGCTGGGCGCGCCCCCGCATCGCGCCAGGAGGACTCTTGCCGCCAGCGGCGCTGAAGGGAGGGAGGAGTTGAGGGTTTTTTTTTTTTTTCCTCCTCCTGGTGCAATATTGGTGTTCTTTCCATAGGAGGAACAGGAATTTATTTGTTCACAGGAACCTGTTTGCTCACCATATTGTTATATGGTTTGAGCTGGGTTTTCTGTAATTTGGGGTAATTTTTTGGATTAGTTTGTGTTTTTAGGAATGACACCTTTTGCTGTCTTCCTTTGTTTTTTCGGGGTTTTTTTTGTTGTTATTGGATTTGGGGGTGGGAATGGGATGTGGGAGGCCAGCTGCGGTGGCGGAGGCATATGTGATGGGAGCCCCAATTGAGATTGTGCGAGGCAAGGGGAGACATGGCGGTAGGACTGTGGATAAGTGTTTACATGGAAGGAGAGATCGATGTGTGATACCTATCTCCCCTTCCTTCCACTTTCCTAACCAAAGAGGCCTGAGGGTCAGCCCAGTCGTACCACAAACCCTGTTACTGCTCCTTTGCAACGCCAGGTCCATAAAAAATAAGACCCACATTTTGTTCGATCTCTTACAGGATAAAAACTGTGACCTGGCGTGCATCACTGAGACCTGGCTGGGGCCTGAGAGTGAGGCAGTGTGGGCCCAGGCCCTTCCAGCCGGGTACTCAGTTAAGGACCAGATCAGGTTAGGTGGGCGGGGTGGTGGTGTTGCCTTGGTTCATAAAAATACCCTTTCTTTAACCAGGATCCCAGTCCGGAAAACAGACCACATCGAATGTATTTACCTGTCCCTGAAGGCTAGAGACAGTTTAGGGATTCTGTTGGTCTACCGGCCACCCCGTGCGCTAACAGACTCCCTATCCGAGCTGACACAGTTGGTCTCGGAACTGGTGTTGGAGTCCCCTAGGCTTCTTGTCCTGGGGGACCTCAACATCCCTTTCGAGGCCAATGATATTCCAACAGGTGCAGCTCGGGAGTTCATGACTACCATGACAGCCATGGGCCTGTCCCAATTAGTCTCAGGACCAACACATTGTGCTGGTAATACTCTTGATGTGATCTTCAGTACGGACATGGAGGCTCCGTGGGTAGAGATCTCTAATGTCTCTCCCTTGTCATGGACGGATCATTTCCTGGTTGAGGCTAGAATCAAGGCTCCTACCATTAACTCTCCCGGGGGTGGCGGACCTATTAGGATGGTCCACCCTCGAAGGCTGATGGAACCCATAAGGTTCCAAGAAGCCCTAGAGGGGTATACGACTGGCTCTGACGGCGATTCTGTTGACGCCCTTACTGACATCTGGGATACTAATCTCTCTAGGGCTATACACAGTATCGCTCCCAAGCGTCCTTTCCGGCCTGCTTCCAACAAACATCCCTGGTATACAGAAGATCTCAGGGCAAGGAAGCGGGTCGTGCAACGACTAGAGCACAAATGGCGAAGACATCAGCACTTGTTCGACAGGACACTCCTTCGCTCTCATTTGAAGGCTTATGGAGTGGCAATACGTGCAGCAAAGAATTCCTTCTATGCTGCACGTATTGCGTCCGCAGAGTCGCGTCCGGCAGAGCTGTTCAGGGTTGTGAGGGAGCTAACTCGGCTCCCTCCCACCCTGAGCCCTATTTTGGAGCCATCTAAAGCCTGCTGCGACGATTTTAACAACTTCTTTGCGGATAAAATCTCTCGGGTAAGGGCTGATCTCGACGCCAGTCTTTGTGCAGATCCTATAGTAGAGGTGTCCGAAGCGTCCGTGGTCCCTGTTATACTGGATCACTTTGAGTTTGTTAGTACCGATGAAGTGGACAAGATCCTCCGAAGTGTTAGGAGGACGACTTGCTCTCTTGATCCCTGTCCCTCATGGTTGACAGCTCAGGGGGGAGATGTGGTGCGACTAATGTTGCATCACATAATTAATACATCTCTAAGTGAGGGTCAGTTTCCATCTAAATTAAAATTAGCAGTGGTTAAACCCCTGCTAAAGAAGCCCTCCTTAGACCCCCTGCTCCATAATAATTATAGACCCATCTCGCTGCTACCTTTTTTGGGGAAGGTGATCGAGAGAGCAGTCGCCTTCCAGCTTCAGTCGATCTTGGACGACACCGATTTTCTGGACCCATTTCAAACCGGCTTCCGGGCGGGCTATGGAGTTGAGACTGCCATGGTCGCCTTAGTTGATGATCTCCGTCTGGGTATGGACAGGGGGAGCGTGTCCCTGTTGGTGCTTTTGGACATCTCAGCGGCCTTCGATACCATCGACCATGGTATCCTTCTGGGACGCCTGAGGGAGTTGGGAATTGGGGGCACTGCTTTGCAGTGGTTCCGTTCCTACCTCTCGGGCAGATCCCAGATGGTGGAGCTGGGGGACTGTCGCTCCGATAGGAGGGCCCTTACATCTGGTGTCCCTCAAGGAGCGATTTTGTCCCCTATGCTATTCAACATTTACATGAAGCCACTGGGAGAGATCATCCGGAGACATGGGGCGCGGTGTTATCAGTACGCTGATGACACCCAGATAATTTTCTCTATGTCTCCGACTGATGCAGTAACTAAGGATGGCATCTCTCCTCTAGATGCCTGCTTGGCGTCGGTAATGGGCTGGATGAGGGAGAACAAACTCAGCATGAATCCAGGGAAAACGGAAGTACTGGTGATAGGTTCCCCGGTTTCGGGTGGTGAGATCTGTCACCCGGTCCTGAATGGGGTCATGCTCCCCCTGAAGGACTCGGTGCGCAGCCTGGGAGTGCTCCTTGATTCGTCGCTTCAGCTGACTTCTCAGGTGGATGCGACAGTCAGGAGTGCCTGCTATCAGCTTCGGCTGATACGCCAGCTGCGTCCCTACCTGGACCGAAAGGACCTAGAAACTGTTGTACATGCTTTGGTAACCTCTCGATTAGATTTCTGCAATGCGCTCTACATGGGGCAACCCTTGTACCAAACTCGGAAGCTGCAATTGGTGCAGAATATGGCAGCTAGATTGGTCGCTGGTAGTTCCAGGTCGGACCATGTAACACCTATTTTAAAAGATCTTCACTGGCTGCCTATTCGCTTCCGAGCTCAATACAAGGTGTTGGTTTTGACCTATAAAGCCCTAAATGGCTTGGGCCCAGGGTACTTAGAGGACCGCCTCTCCCCATATAATCCGCCTCGCACACTCAGAACTTCCGGGAGTAAACTATTGGAGGTCCCTAGATCCAACTATATACGGACCTCACAGAGGGCTTTTACTATTGCTGCCCCCTCCCTATGGAATAAGCTCCCTGCAGAGCTTCGCACCGCCACCTCGTTAGCTGTTTTTAAAAAACAGTTGAAAACATACTTGTTTCGGTTGGCCTTCCCACCTTAATTTGTCTATTTATTTTCCTGCCCCCTTTCTCCCATCTTCTCCCCCTCTCTTTGACCCTGGATTGATGTCTCACTTTGCCCCTGATACGTGTATTTCCCATTTTATTGTTTTCCTGTTCCTGTTCTTGTAATAATGTTTTTAACTGTTATATTGGATTTTAACATGTATTGTACTGTTTTTATGAATCTTGTAAGCCGCCCTGATCATTTTTTATGGAAGGGCGGGGTATAAATAAACATTATTATTATTATTATTATTATGAGCTGGGAAGGATAGCATTCTGCTCTAGCCAATCCTAATGTTGC